>NC_052016.1:4756867-4976888 GCF_015832195.1 Motacilla alba alba | reverse complement strand
AGTGGTGTGTTTGTGCAGGGGTGTGTCTTTTCTTTTTTTTTTTTTTTTTAAGATATCTTAACAGTGAGAGTACCTGTTTTGTAATACCTGGGGTTGTTTTGTTATTATTTAAATTTGCAGGTTGCAATAAAAATAATAGACAAAACAAGGTTAGACCCAAGCAATCTGGAGAAGATTTATAGAGAAGTTCAGATAATGAAGCTTTTGAATCATCCCCACATTATCAAGCTATATCAGGTAAGAGTCCACCTTTGATGTCAGCACGTAGATAAAATATGCTTGTGGTCTCTTGCATGTGATTTTTGCATCTAATATTTGTAGAGAGAAAGCATATTGAAATACTGAAATACTTTTTGAGAAGCGTTTGAAGTAAACTGGATGTCTTCAAAGTCATTCTTCATTCTTTGAACAAGATTCTGGTATTGGACAGCTTTTTGACAAAATTCACTGTAAAATTTACAGTTGAAACCAGGCTGATGTTTGTTTCAGATTGAGGAGCGGGTTAGCTGAACTTCTATGATTAACTTGCTTTTCCTATCTTGTCTGCTTCTCCCAGTTTAGAGGACTGGAACTTCTTACATGCTTTAGATAAGAGGAAGACTTAAACTCACATTGGGTGGTAGAGAAGGAAGCACTAAAGCTGAGTTTGCCTTAAGTAGAAGGGATTTAAAATCACCAACAATTAAACCAAATCTAAGTAGAAAGTCTAAGTGGAAACTTAATTGAAGAATTAGTTTAGTGAAAAAGGAAAAGGTGGTAAATGTTGACATCTTAGAATATGCCAAAAAATCACCTGTTTGGTTGTTCTGTTGCAGTTTGTGTAGTTTTGAAAGTGAATTTTAAGTATCTTTTGCCTGCAGAGTTTCACAACATGAATTTTGGTTTAGATTTGTTTAGTTTCTGCACTGATGGATATTTTTAACCGTGGGAACACATGAATGTGTTGTGCAGAAAGCAGGATCACATTTGTCTTGTGAGCAAGGACTGCTTTGCCAATTCTAAACATGAGGGGCAAGCAGCCTTTGGTGCAAGCAGCTCTTAATCATTTGAACAATGCTGTGTGGATTTAAGAAGAAGATGACAGAACAGTTTGAGTTGGAAGGGACCTTTAAAGGTCATCTGGTGCAAGCCCCTGTCATGAGCAGGGCAGAGATATCAGTCTTTCTGGACCTGTCTAAAAGGGCAGAGGGGAGAAAGGTGGAGATGGATGAAGCAGCAGGTCTGAAAGTCCATGTGCAGTAGTAAACACTATTATCAGCTGTGATCTTACTGCTGGGTTTGTTAGCTTTAAAAAAAAAAAAAAAAAAAGGAAGAAAAAAAAGTTTAATTAACGTGTCAGGCTGAAGAGCCAGTAAGGCAGGTGCTTAGGCAAGGCATTATTTTAAAAGACCTTGACACACACGAAGTGTTTGTATTTATAGTGTTACCCATCATAACAAAAATGATTCTGTGTTAAGGGCTGACGTCAGGGTTGCCCACGGGGCAGGATAGGACACACAGAAACATTCTAACAGTTCGGTTGAGTTCATTTCAGTGGAATGATGCGGGTGAAAATACTGTTTTGGAGCATTTAGAAAAGCAGGTTAAATTCCATCTCGTTGAACCACTTCACTTGATGCAGCAGATGATGTTGGTAGTGGACCATAATTTCTTTTCAGTGAAGTTTTCTTTTCTTTGTTGTTGTAAGTGATGCTTTACCTGTTTGATGGAGGCTGAGAAGCAGAGATGGAATTAGATGACATGCCAGTGTAGGGTGTGTGTTCTTGTATTATTTCATCATTGTTTTAGTTTCAGCACCTCGTCTTAATTTCATTCAGCTGGCAAGTTTCCCAGAACACTTTCCTTCAGTTTTTTAAACTGGGAACCTCTCTTCCTTTGCTCCTTGTTTGTTTATTTTCATTTCGTGTCTGTGTGTACTTGTAGTGAGGGGAGGACAAGAGTCTTTGAAAAAGGTTACGTGTTGGGAGCCTGGAAGTTACAGCCTTTGAAGTAGAATTGAGGCTTTTTGGATTGTTAACCTGTTGTGAGCCTCCTGCTTCCAAAACAAAGTATCTGCTCCGTGAGAGGGAAGTGTTTCCAGGGAAATGCTGTATTCTGAAATGCAACATTTCAAAGGTGTGCCTTGGCGACTGAGGATGAACTTGGAAACGCTCAGCATCTCTCACTCATTGTTTGGATTTTAGTTATTCTTTTTTATTTTCCTCCAAAGGCAAATATTGTGAAATATCAAAGCAAGTTGATACTAGATTGATAGGCAATATATTGACAGTTGTTGATGTGCATCAAGCAGCGCTGTTACACAAACAGCAGCCTGTTATCACTTGCACAGGAGGCTCCCCATGTCCCAGCCAACTCAAACAGGAGCAGGGGATTCTGATACCACTTCTTGCTTTGTCCAGCTTGCAGCTATCTCTGCTGATCTGAGCCCCCACTAGCCTTGAAACTAAGAAAACATTATCCAAACTTCTAAGTTGCTTTGCGTGTTCAAAATATGTCATAAAATTATATATGCATATTTTAACAAAAGGGGAGCGTATGAAATTATCTAAACACTCATCTGCTCTCTTACAGAGATTAGGTAGCTTGGTAATGGTGAGAAGAACAATGGCCTGGGAAGCCATTGTATAATGTAGGCACATAAGCCTTGATTTGTTATCTTTTTCATTACCAGTTTGCTTGGAAAGAACTCTGTGGTGCAAAATTGGATGCTTTTACTGCCAGCTGCTGCAGCAAATATAAATTTGAATTGATATGTTTGAGAATTCACATAGAAAAATAAATGAAACTATAGAACTCTGGTTTTGTTTTTTTGGTTTTTTTTTGATTGTGTCCTCTCATGTCTTCATAGGTTATGGAGACGAAGGATATGCTGTACATTGTTACTGAGTTTGCAAAGAATGGAGAGATGTTTGGTAAGTCCTCACTGACAGACCTCACAGTTCCTTAGATTTAGAAACCATGGCTTTATTTTGTCATTCCCGAGTAACAGATATATTCTGATTAAAAACCTGGGGCTTGTGTTGTCAGCTGTCAAACAGCAAGTGCAGCACCTGCAGGATTATGAAAAATTTCCTGGGGGGTGTTTCTAAATCCTCTGTGATTTTTGTCTGGCAGATCACCTGACCTCCAACGGGCACTTGAGCGAGAGCGAAGCACGGAAGAAGTTCTGGCAGATTCTCTCAGCAGTGGAATATTGTCACAGCCACCACATCGTGCACAGGGATCTCAAAACAGAGAACCTCCTGCTGGATGCTAACATGAATATCAAATTAGCAGGTAATAAGAAATAGGGGATCACTTTATAAAGAGCATCAGGCGTGTTGTTTAGACATTGGGTTTCCCTAGGACGATCCTGTAAATGTGTTTGTATTTCTGTAAGTGAAAATAAAACAAGAGTTACGGGTATTTCTTGGAACAGATTTTGTGAACAGAAGGGAGTAGCTTAAATGAATAGGCAGAAAACAAAGCAACACATCTGTTCCTTTCTCTCCATTTTCTGCTACTTCTGAAATATTAGTACGTGGTTGAGTGTTATTGTCTTACCCCAGATTTTCACCTTTATTTCAGACTTTGGCTTTGGAAACTTTTACAAGTCGGGAGAGCCTCTCTCCACTTGGTGTGGAAGCCCACCCTATGCAGCTCCAGAAGTTTTCGAAGGCAAAGAATATGAAGGACCTCACCTTGATATATGGGTGAGCTTGCTATTCCTCAGAAACTGCGTTTCACACCTTGCGAGGGTCTGTGGGCCTTCAGAATCATTGCCTTTCCAGCAGTCACTCACGTGCTGTGCTGTTTTCTGTTGGCAGAGCCTTGGGGTGGTTCTGTACGTCCTTGTCTGCGGTTCTCTGCCTTTTGATGGACCCAATTTACCAACTCTGAGGCAAAGAGTGCTGGAGGGGCGGTTCCGCATCCCATACTTCATGTCCGAAGGTGCTTTTTTTTCCAGATCCTTAATGTTAGAACAGGGGCTATAAAGGAGTAGTAGCTATCCAGTTTGCAGCTGGCAATTATTTTGTTTTTATGTATCCAGTAGTTTCTGTAGGGCAGAAGATGTTTTCTTTTCTGGGATCTGCTTTGTGGTGCATCTCAAAAGCTGTAGTTTCCTTTCTTAGAATATCCCTATGGATTACAAAAATACTTGATTCCCTAGCTGGAGAAATAATCGCTCAGAAAAGAGAGAAAACAGGATTTTAATGAGACTAGCCTGCAATGCTGACATAGGTGTAGTTCTCCTGAGATATTTTAGCTATGCAGAAGGGGTGTATTCCAGTGTGGCTGTGCTGCCAAGTAGAGCAGGAATAGTGGGACTCAGCAGTGTTTCCTGAGAACTCCAACAGTCTGATGAGAAACATGAAACTGAAGAGAGTTATCACCTCTCTCTGATTTGGTTTCAAAACCAAGTGAACGTGCCTCTGTTGTCACGTGGAGACTATCTGCTGAAGTCTGAAGTTTATCAGTTATAGCCATGAACAGCTTTATTTCCTGGTTATAAGTAAATAAGCAGTATAGGGCCAGGACCAGGAAGTTGTATGGGATGTGGCTCTGTACTAAGTTCTGACCTATTTTATGTGCACGTAATGCCATCGAACCTGCATCCTCTCCAAACCAGCTCTTGTACAAGGTGCAGGGCCACCTGGTATCCAGTACAGCTTCATTTCCCACAGTGAGATATTGTTTTTATGATACGCATGCGAACATCTCTTGTGCTGTCTGGAGTATCTGATAGTCAGACCAGTCATCAGCTGCACCCAAACCTTTAATTCCTGTTTTCCTAGGCATCTTACGCTGTTGCTGGGAAGTGTTGTTAGCAGTGACCCTGGGGCTGGGCTGTTCCATTTTTGCCCCTTTGCTCACCAGTTTGTCTCTGTCACCCAGACTGTGAAACACTAATCCGACGGATGCTGGTTGTGGACCCAACCAAGCGGATAACCATCTCCCAGATAAAGCAGCACAAGTGGATGCAGGCTGACCCCTCCCTTCAGCAGCAGCAGTCCTTGTCCTTCTCCATGCAAAACTACAACTCCAACCTGGGTGACTACAACGAGCAGGTCCTTGGGATCATGCAAACCCTTGGCATCGACAGGCAGAGGACTGTAGAGGTGAGTTCTTCCCCTTTAGATACATCTCCAGTGACCACCAGAGTGCCAGTGGTGCACTCATGGGTCATTCAGTGAGTGGCCTTGATCTGGTGTCACAGCATAAAATCTTCACTGCCCTTCTGGATTTTGCTTGGTTTTTTTTGCGCGTGCTACTCTGAGTGATGAGTTTTGGCTGCTTACATCCTGAGTTACCTGTAACTCAAAAAGCTCCTTCCAATGTCTTCCAGTCCCTGCAGAACAGCAGCTACAACCATTTTGCTGCCATTTATTACCTGCTCCTGGAGCGCCTGAAGGAGTACCGGAGCAGCCAGGTGTCCACTCGGCCGGCAGCCGGCCGGCAGCCGCGGCCCCGGAGCTCCGAGATCACCAACGCTGAGGTGAGGAGAGGCACCGTGGCATCTCCCTTTCCACGCAGCTGCCAAGCTTCTGAAAGCCATTTCTGATAGTGGTGCCCTCTGACAGGACACAGCCTGCTGTTCTTCAGCAGGAGGCTGAGTGAATATTAATGACCTGTTTCCTAGGAAGTGACCGTGGGTCATGGTCCAAAGAATAGTCTGCCTCCAGTGCAGGTCAATAATGAGCCACAGGATTAGACTTCTCATGGAAATCTGCCCTTTTAGGCATGGCTTGGTTATGCTTCTTTGTTGCATATCCTGTAGGTTCCTCAGGACTCCGTGAGTCACTTAATGTGTTTTTCTGACATTCATTTTATTTTCTTCGCCCCCACCCCGTTTAAAGTGTGGTTTGGGTGCCTCTGCAAATTGCACTTCCAGTTAAATTGCTTAACTTAGGAGGAGGAGTTGTGTGTTTGTGTTGGCATTGATGGATTAGCTTTGTTCATTTTCATAGAAAGCATGAGGAGAGAGCTTGCAGGGAAGGTGGCTCTGAAATTCTGTGACTCTCCAGTATCTGAAAAGTCACGTGGAACTGCAGGGTGTGTGATGGCTTCTGTGCATCGCTCTCTCTCCAGGTGCCTCAGGACAGTCTCACTAGTGAAACCCTGCGATCATCTCTGCTTTACCAGCAACCTCAGAGCCTGATTCAGCCATCCTTGCAGGCAGAAATGGACTGTGACATAAGCAATCCATTACAGGTTGGTGTTCCCCGCTAAACTCTGCGTTGCTGCTTTTTTTCTTCATTGTTCTGCTAATCCACAACAATGGGGGTTGTGACTTTTGTTCTCCCTTCTATGTTTTGTTTGGCATTTGGACACATTGTCACGTAGCCTCTCAAACAATATTCCTACTGAAGAGATGCCACAGAATTGTGGAGAGTATTAAAAGGTAGTGCAGGAATAAGGAAAAGACCCTGAAGTCTGTGATCTGGCATGTTTTCCAGCCTGTGTTCTTCCCTGTGGATACCAACTTCAACGGGCTCTTCCGGAACCGCTCCATCTCCCCGAACAGCCTGCTGGAGACCACCATCAGTGAGGAAGTGAGGCAAGAGAAGGAGCTGGAAGATGAAATTAAGGCATATGACCACCCCATCTGCATCCCTAGCAACACCAGCAGGAGGCACACCCTGGCAGAAGTGACCACCCATTTCTATCAGCACGTCCCTCCATGTAAGTAAGTCTGGGAGAGATGGAGGGTGTCTGTAGGTAGGGGAAAAGAGCAGAGAAGGAGTGCCACAGAGCCCAAATGCTGAGGGAGAGTGTGCTGATTTTACCTTGACTGGGGTAGGAAAGCCTAGAAAAGAGGTTTGTACTCTTCTCTCCTCAGTTCTGTCTTCTTACAGACAAGCAGGGCCCTTAGGGAAGAGAAGCTGTGCATTTGTATTTCACCTAGATCTCTTCTGAGGGGAGTGTGCTCACAAGCAGGTCACAAACCCAGTCTGCTTGCTTCTGCTGTTGTACTGGGGGAGGAAAAAGTGCCTGAATTTAACAAAAAACACTTCACTGACTGTGTTTGGTACATTCCCAGACCCTGTGAACCAACTAAATAAGCACAACTGTTCACAAAACAATCCTCCTGCTTGTGCTAAAGAAACACTGTGTGCCTGATCCAGCACAGCCTGGTGATGCTGGTGTTGCTGGCCGAGCCCTGCCAGCTGGACAGGAGCCCAAACTGAGGTTATTTGTTGATTTGTTGACCCCTTGCTGGAGTCAAGCCCTGGGACAACAGGAGTTGCTGGACACCTCTCCAGCTCGAGGCTGTTTATTAGTGCCAGTGTAGGTGGGCAGAAGGCTCTGATGTCATGTTTGTTCCTTCCTGTACTCATCTTGGGAATGTTCTTTCTCTCCTTCCTTCCCCTCCATAGGTATAGTCATTTCCTCCTCTGCCAGCCCCACAGAGGGAACTAGCTCAGACAGCTGCCTTACTTCATCTTCAAATGACAGCTCAGTGGCCCTGAGCAGCTGTTTGGCAGGTCAAGTAATGACGGGGAGCCCGGCCACAGCGAGGATGACGTCGCCTTTCCTCGCTTCCCAGTCTGACGCTCCCGTGTTACAAGTCCAGGGCTGCATGGGAGGTGCTTCTCTCCTGCCTGTCAGCTTCCAAGAAGGAAGACGAGCATCTGATACCTCATTAACTCAAGGTAATGCCTTCCTGGCCTTGTTGCTGAAATTGCACCCTCCCAACAGCCACTGGGAAAGGGTAAGGGTGCAGGGAGAATTGCTGCTCGGTGTTACACTGAGGCTGGACGCCTGGATATTCTGCCTCTCTGGTTCACGGGCCCTGAGGGAGGGTGGGATGCCCTGGGAAAGGTGCCTGGAGGAAAGGTTCTCAGACACTGATTCAGCCTGCCCATGGAGATATTTCTGCTGCCGTGAGTGGGATGGCAGGCTCCACCTTCCTCCTAAAATACGGAGTGTACAACGTCATGATTTCTCTCAGGCTTTTCCTTTGCCATGCGTGTCCATCTGCACAAGGGTGCAGCTGTCCCGGTCCCTGTTTCATTACCTAAATCCAGCTCTGACCACCAGGCAGAGGGTGAACTGGAGTCTCCTCTAGCCCAGTTCTCACACCCAGTGCCCAGAAAGGCTGATCTGTACTGCAGGCAAACGCTGAGGAGGATTAAAGTGCATTTCTTTTCCTCATGTCCCACAGGCTTGAAGGCTTTCAGGCAGCAGCTGCGGAAGAACGCTCGAGCCAAGGGGTTCCTCGGCTTGAATAAAATCAAAGGCTTTGCTCGGCAGGTGTGTCAGTCCTCCTCCTCTCGGGCAGCAAGGAGTGCCATGAGCCCTTTCCAGCACACGCAGCCCAACACCTGCATGTACAGCAGCAGCGGCAGCAGCAGAGAGGGGAGAAGCCTCCTGGAGGAGGTGCTGCAGCAGCAGAGGTGAGGGAGGAGCTTTGGTGTCCTTTCTTTGCGTTTACTTTGGGTTAAGGGTAGGCAAGGAGGGGTAAACACAGCAAAAGAGGTTGGGGGTTTGGTCACTGGGGGTTCCTGTCGTCCATCTTTGCTGAGTGGCAGTGGGTAAACTGCTCGGCTTCCTTTGTGGCTTCCTGCCCTGGCACATGTAGCACAGGACGTGCAATTCCACTCAAAAAATCTCGATGTTCAAATATTTGGAGGTTGCTGAATTGAGAAGCAGTTTGGTAGTGTGGGGGAAAACATTGCTTCTCCCTTACTGCAAGCTGTGTTTTTCTTTGTTAGTTTTGGGAATGATTTCTTTCCTCCCCTGCCTCCTCCTGTAATTTTCCCATGGCAAGGAAGTGAGACCTTGTAATTTGGAAAAGTTACAGCCCACAAAGGAGGCACAGTTCCAGTGGCCTCAAATGTCATGTGTGGTGGCACCTCTTCATTCCCATAGAAGCGAGATGGAAAATTGAGCTTCCGGTTTATCTGCACACATTGTCTCTAGAACATCTATTATTAGGTGGCCAAATCATGACCAGATAAACTTGGTTGTGACAGTTGCCCTCTGCAGAATGAGGGGGAGTCTGGCACGGGCAGCTTGCTTTGATTGTGCTGGCTGGGGTAAGGAGAGGTTTGACAGAGAGAAGGAAACAAAGGGGAAAGTTATGGTCAAGGTTAGGGGCAAGAAAGGAAGGAACAGAACATGAAATTATCCTAGCAATCCAAACTAACCTCTTTCCCCTTGGGTTTTGTTCAGAATGCTCCAGTTCCAGCATCACCAACTACTCCAAACAGCTTGTCCCCAGACCTCCCAGACACCTGCAGCAAGCAGCATCCCCTCCTCTGACGGAACCCACAAAGCCTCCAACTCCATTCTGCTGTCAGAGCTGCAAAGAGAGAACTCCTTTGAGCTGGCCTTCGCTGGCAGCAGCCAACTGCTCCAACCTCATTTCTTCGGGGTGAGCGTGTCCCCGGTGTCGTCGGCCGCTCACCTGCTGGACACTCACCTGTACATCAGCAGCAGCAGCAGCGTGGCCCCGCTGGCCGCCCCCTTCTCGCCGCAGCAGAGCTTCTCCACGCCGTCCCCGAGCTACGAGGCCGTCACCCTGCAGCACGGGGACTGTGAGATGGAGGACCTGACTTCCAGCCAGCTGGGCAAGTTCGTGCTGGTCAAGTGAGAGCTTCGGGCCGCTCTCCTTGCGGGGGAACTTTCACCGCTGCTCCGTGGCTGGCTGGAGGCGTGGGGACACGAAGGACTCTCAGAAGCAATAAATTTTGAAGTATGTGAAGAGGCTGTCTGGCTCAGAAAGCTGGCAACTTTATAGGACTGAAACAAGCAATATGTATGTCTTTTTGCTTCTACTATTCTTGCACTGAACAAATACGAATAGAAACTGATTTTTTTTTTTTTTTTTAAAGGAAAAAAAATAATGATGGGGCAGATGGGTGGGGCATTTGTGGGGGCAGGGAGGGATGTGGTTGGGGAAGAACTCTTCGGTACTGTACTCAAGTCAGACCAATACAGCTCTGCTGTTATGCAAGATTAGCAGCTGTCAGTAGTGGTGACACAGCAGGGAGAGGCTTTTCAAAGAAGGGACCAGAGCCTCCCTTTTTCACAATATTCATTTATGGGTTTGTGAAGATGATTACCTCTTAAAAAAAAAAAATAAACAGAAAACCAGTGGCATGCAGCATTATGCATTCATAGGAGACAAAAATGGAAGCATTGCCATTTGTTGTTTTTCCTTTTCCCTCCTGTTAACACTCATTTTATTTAAAGGAACCAACATCCCCATTCCACACCTCCCAGATACACATACTTTAAATGAAAACTGTGAACTTCTTGCTTGATACATCAGCTGGAAAAGCTCAGCATGCCCTTCTAATTAGTACAGAAGCAGTAACTATTGGAATTGTATCCCTTGATCATCAGGATCCAAATTGCACAATGCCTGGTCTTTTGCAGGGATGTTTGTTTGGGAGTGGTGTGTGTGTGTGTACATACACACAGGTGCACACATGCCCATATTTTGTTGGTCTGGGTAATCTTTAGGAATCTTTTTATAAACTCTTAAGTTTGTTCATATTCTTGCCGAGGCACTGAGGAGGGGAAGCAGCAGCACCTGTGGGGTAATGGGAAGGGTTTTCTTTTTAAAAAGCCCTCCTGGAGGTTGCCTACAAAATTGCCTGAGGGGTATTTCTTAGTGCTGCACATTGTTATTTCCGCTGCTAATTATGTTTTTATGCATTTCATTATCAGGGTCCAAACAGAACTGACTCTTGGGGAAATGTGCAATATTGAGGTTATAATTATATACTGACAAAGACAAAAGGAATAGGCTAGAACAGAACTCTACTCTTAACGGAGTACAGCTTTTTCTGAACAAAACTGTATTAAAAGTGAGTAAAACAGCACAATCTTTGGGTGTTTGTTTTTGGTTGGTTTGTTTTTTGGCATATTAGCAAAACGAGGTTTTTGCATTAGGTAGGTGTTTTTTCGTATGGTTTTTAATGCTGTATATGTATATAAATAGGAAGCAGAAAACTATATAACACTAGTTATTTTTTATATTTTGTAATATGCTTCTGTTGTGTTTCTGGTATAAACCCCAACTCCCCTCCCGAGGCAGACCATGACTTCTGTTGGTGTCAATAGAGGTTATGCTGAGGAATAAAGGGGAGGACAGGCTGTGCTCCTACAGACATGGGTTGGGGAGTGCATGCAAACTTTGGAAGCAGGTGAGCAGACAGTGAGACAGCTTGGCTGGGAGCTGCCATCAGTGTCAGAGTGTAGCTGCATTCTGTCTAAATGCTTAAAGGACCCATCTCCCTAGTACGACACAGGGTGCCTTCAAGTTACCTTGGCTTCATGCAACCTGCAGTATTACACATTTGCAAATAATATAGAGACCTGTTCTGGTTTGGTTTTTTTTTGTTTTGTTTTCTTTTTTGGTTTGTTTAGTTTTGTTGGGTTTTTTTTAAGGAAAAAAAAAAAAAAAGAAAAAAGCCAAAGATTGACCAGGTTAATTGGTGGGAGTAGAAAGAGTTGAAGATGTCATGTGGCTCTGTCTGTGGCTCTCCATAAACAACCTCTTTATCTGTGTGTTGTATCTGTGTGTCTGTATTGGTGCATCTCCAGCTTGCCACTGCTGCTCCATGGTCTGGAAGCTTCAAAGTGACAGAAAATTGCTCGAGTTGAACTCCTGTTAATGAGTGGTGCCTTGCAGCAGAGAAAACACCAAAGTCTCATGCTCATTTGTAGTGTGGGTTTAAAAGAAAACAAACAACCAACCCCTCAAAAAACCCAACCCAAAAAAGAGATTGCATGGGGATGGCTGGAGAGGAGGGCAAGAAGGAGCCAGCTTGTCACAAAGCAGCAACTTGGCCTTCAATTTTATAAGGGGTAGCACACGTACTTAAACCACAGAACTTCCTCCTCAATTTGTGTTTTGTTTAATGCCATGGATCTAAAGGCTACAGATTCTTTTGTTTCCTGTCCTGAGCAATGACAAGCACTTTACTTTCATAGTATTTTTTTTTTCTTTTCCAATTGCTGTAGAACCTCTTTGGAATTATTGCTGGAGCAGAAGAGGTAATTTTAAAAGTCTGGGGGGTTTTTTTGTAGATATCTTGACAGTGCTGTTCTGCAGACTGCAATGCAATAGGGTATTTAAAGACACTTCGTGATTGGTTCAATTGAGATGTATAGTTTATTTTTTATCATGACTGAACAATCATTTTATTTCTTATGTTAAAATGAGAGGTGTACACCAAAATGATTAGTTGATGTGTTTTATTTAATATTTAAATAAAAAATGTTTTAAAATTGTTGCGATTCTGTGGAGTATCTTCACCCAGTGCACTTACGATTTGCATAGTCAGGACTCATTTTCAAGCCAAAGTCCGTAGGACATTACTGACACTTTCTATTACATCCTAAATGAAGAGGGATGGTGGCCCCACAAATCTGATAATGGGATATTGAGCATTGTGCTGGTAGGCAGTCTGTCTGAATTGACCAAGTCTGTGGTAATCGGGTTATAAAATGCAGCAGGACCAGAGAGAGGTCTGGGCAGGGAGGATGGCCCAGCGTGGTGGTGTCACCAGCTGGGCTCTCCCTCCCTCCCTCTGTGTCACCTTCAGCTGAGACAGCCCCAGCCAGATTAGGGCAGTTCCTGAGAGAGAGCAAAGGGAGGGAGGGAGTCACAGCAGGGAGTGGATTGTGTCTTGTAAAATATAACTTGAGAGTTAAAAAAATACTGAAAAGGCTTTGTATTCAGCTCGTGCAGTCTCAATGAGAGCAAGGAAGGATTTTGTCTGCAAAAGAACCCCTAAATATTGACAAGCTTTAGTTTGACCTGACAAACACTCTGGGAAAAAATCCCAAAAAAACAAGCAATGTTGTTTTTTTTAAAAGAAATTAAGGACCAATTTTTTTTCCTCTTTTTTTTCTATCCTGAAGTTTTTATTTTAAACTCCACCTATCACATTTTGAAGGAAAGGAAGAGTGACGGAAAGGTAAATCCAAGAAGTTAAACAGAAGCTTGTGGGGAAAGAGAGATAATATTTACTTATTTTGCTTTCTAAAGTAGTTGTTTGCTGAGCTGGAATTCGATAGAGCTCTTTGTGCACTTGCTGTGACTCCTGAACTGATAGAAAAGTGTCACACACATGTTTTTCCAGGGTTATGTTTTCCATGTGACCATCCAAAGTTAGGAATTTTGTGACTCTTAAAAAATAAGGGATGCATTCTAAATAATCTTTAATTAGGTTTTAGTATGACCTGACTTAAGGCTAATCCTAACTGTTGTTTTCAGCAGGGTTCTCAGGGCATTATTTTAAACTCTGGTAATTCTGGGAAATTTGAGAAAGTTGCTTTTTAATGGATACAAATCAGTGCAGCTCCACCAACTTTCATTGACATCACTGACCCTTGGGTATAGAGGGATCCCGCCAGCATCATGATTTCTGTGAAATGGTAGGAAAAACAAGTACAAAGAAACCCTGGGAGTCTGGACTCAGTTTCCATGTGTACACTGTTTTCACTCTCGGTGCTTTAGTCACTGTCTTCCTTCCTCTCCTCTGAAATCTGTCTCTGCTCCTGTTCACAGCATTTGTTTTTGTCTTTAGCATCTCTCAAGATGCTGTTTTTCTTGCTTTCATTTCTCACATTACAACTTGGTACCTTCCCTTCCTCTCCCAGTCCAGGACTGGTGTTTTTCCCCCGCCGCTCAGATGGAACAGATGCTGGCAAGTTTAGCACAACCCCAGAAGTGAATGATCAAACCTTGGTTGTTTTTTTCTTCAGAAAGGAAATGCCTAGAGCTGGCAGGAGATGCCAGACTGGTAGCAGTGAAAAACACAGGCTGTTTGTGCACTGAGCAGGCTGAGCACAGACACCCAGCCAAGCACTCGGGTGCCAAGGTCCAGCCGCAGCAGCGAGGGATTCTCGCCTGCCCCTCCCCTCCTGCAGGTGACCCATAACTCGTCCCCACCACCTTCTCCTTCACTGTGCCCAGGACAGCAGCCACACCTCAGCGAGGAAAGGAATCCCTCATGGCAAAAGCCACGGTTGTGTAATGCTGGCCTGTGTCAGCTGGAAGGGGAAGCAGCAGAAGGGAGAGCAGTTGAGCGAACGAAATTATGGAGCAGGAGATGGAAAGTGATCGCTGCTTCCTTTTTACTCATCCTGCAAAGTGAGAATAAGGCACACGTCACGCAATGAAGGAGAATTAATTTCAAACTGATAAAAGGAAATATGTGCCTCGGGAGGGCATTGCTTCAAATGCGCTTGCTGGCTTATTTCATGACTGCTAACTACTTTTAGTGGTGACAGTTAAATCAATGATAAAGGTAATCCACTGTCATGGTTTATGGATTTAGCAGAGCAGCTGTGGGAGATCAGGAAGGAGCTGGTCTTTGGTACAGACTGCCAAGGCCATGATAGATTTTTAGGACAGTAATGCCTTTCTCCCAAGGTATCAGATCTTAGCACCTGCCAGAGACAAAACTTTCATGTGAGGTGAACAAACTTGGCCAACACCTGCAATAAATACCAATTTCATAATAAACATCCTATGCCATGTGTAATGTGTCTTATGCAGTGATAGTGGCTCTGAGCAAAGGTCCAGCTATTTGGGCAGCTCATTCCAGCAGCAGACTGTGAGGTAAAGGCTGTAAGGACAGGGCAAGCATAGCACAATTCCTCAGTGATATTACCAGCTCAGTAGAGAGCAGACTGTGGTTAAGGGAATTTTTGACTGGCATTTGGGTCATTGTGTTTAACAGCTGCAGATGGGTCAAGCCTCCAAGAATTTGGCTAACCCCTTTTGGAATTCTTTTATAATTCTGGTCTTCACAGCATCCTGTGACAAGTGCCATAATTCAATTTTGCATTGTGTGAAAGAAGTACTTCCTTTTCTTCGTCTTAGACCTCCATCCCAATAGATTGGGTTGTGCTGCCTTTCCCTTGTGACAACAGGCACAAATAATGGTCTCCTGATCACATTTCCATGTTGAGTTGCCAGGATCTCTCTCACATCCCTTCTCAGCTGAGGTGGCCAAGAAGAAGGACTCGGCTGTAGTACTCATCTCTTCTGTGTCTTCATGGATTGTTCCAAATCCTCCTTGGTGGACACCCTGTGTTTCAGGCATCGTTTCTAGAAGGAAACATTCTCATTCTCTTTTAATTCTGTAGTCATGCCTAAGGTTCTTCATCTGTTGAGGAGTAAGCTGGAATTTTCAGCAAACTCACTGACTGAGGTTTCCTTCCTGCCTGATGTTAATTTAGTGCCCCGATGGTCTTAGTATGGCTTGGCTTGGTATTTCTCACAGTCCTCACTTTTTATTTGCTGCTGGTGAATTTCATAAGTGATTTCATCACCCTGCCATTCAGTTTTCTGAGATTACTCTCCACCTGGTTGCAGCTGGATTTTTTACAAATATGTCAAATTGCCCAGGTCTTGACACGCATGGATTTGCAATGCCTGAGCTCTCACTCAACAAACTTTGCTCTTTCCCATTCTATCACACTTTCAGCCATCCTGCTTTTTGTTATGTTTTCTGTCAATCCGCCTTGCCCGGCATCCCAGCCCACAGGTTTCTGGATGACCTCTAAAGGCCCTTTTTAAGAATGAATGTAACATTTGCCACCTTCCATTCCTGTGGTGCCTCGCCATTTCAACAGCTGCTGTGGTATTGTACTGAATAGGTCAGCAATTTCAAGTCTGAGTTCCCTCAGAGCTCTTGAGTGAAACCGTCTGGTCCCAGCAATCTTTTAATATCACTTTTATAGTTTTATCCAAAAATCTCTCCTACTGGCACTTGGAGTTTTGAAGAGTTTCTGAGGCTTGTCCCCTGTGCAGCTGGAGTGGGGCACAGCTGGAGTGGAGCACAGCTGGAGTGAAGTCAAGCAGAACTGCCAGGACTGGATGGATGGGTCTGCACAGCCAGAGGCTGAGCCACACAGACCACATATCCCTTTTGCACCTCTGACAGGTGACAAAGCTGTGACAGCAGGGTGGGCACTGGAGAGTGCCCAGGTCAGCACAGCAGCCCCCTTCTTATGTCCTCCAGGGATGACCAAGCCTTTCTTCCTTCACTGTATTTACATTTGTGGGGCTGAATTTACAGATGGCTTCCTCAGCTGATGTAAACTGGTGTTGCTAAATCAAAGCTAATGCAGCGACGCTGCTTTATGATATAAACATTATTAGCAGCACATTAAGGCTCCGACGTCCAGAGCCAGACAATCTCATCCTTTGTTTCTTCAGCCACTGAGGCAGTGAATTTAGATTCATTATTTTTGATGGAGCTTTTCCTGTATCATGCCGGGGTGCTTTTTTAGTTCTTCTGTCTTACATCCCTTTCCGCTACCCCGGGAAACTGTGTTTTTTTAACAGTCCTTGGTTTATTCTGTGACAAGAAAAATATCTTAGTCAAGAGCTGGAAGGGATTTCAGAAATTCTAGCTAAGTGCCTGGTTTTTTGCCTAATCTTGCTGATCATTTCTTCCTCATTTCCTGGTAAGGTAACAAGATGTTATCATTTGGTGAGCTTGTCTACACACTTGATAGGTAGATGGGTATTTAGGGCTTCTCACAGCCATTATCTCCAGGCATCTGCTGGATTTCCAAACAGACCTGCTCCTGCAAGAAACATCTTGCAAAAACTGAGCTTTAAACCTTCCTGTTCATACCACATTTAAAAAAAAAAAGGAAGAAAAGAAAGGTCATTAATCATTTGATTTTAGCTGCTTTTTCCTGGTTGCCTAACAATATTACTCGTACATTTGCTGGGATACATTCACACTTTCTGCTCTTTGGACCCAGTGAAGGTAATTGTGCAGTGGTCAGCTAAGTGTCTTCATGGGTTTTTCCTGTTCAACTCTTGTTTGGTAGCAGATGATTTTATTGAACATGTAAAATTAGATTTCCAGGAACAGTTATGCACACGCCTCTGAAATCCATTTTCCATGAACATTTCTGCTGTCTGCTCATGAAAAGAGAGCACAACAAGAACAAGGACACAGAGCCACCAAACTGACTGCAATGCTGGACAGATCAGGCAGTTATTTACTTTACCATTGCTGCTTTCCCTTCCCTGAAAAACCTGGGGTATTTGTCTTAATTCTGTGCTGGGGAAGTTAAAAACTGTCTGCACACTTTGAATTTTGGGAGTGAAAGGGTGTCTCTCTGTCCCAGAGGAAGGAAAGTCTTCCCTATGGATTAGTTGAGGTAAGATGGTTTTAAAAGGCTACAGGGATGTCTTCATAATGACTTTGACACAGAAATGTAGCTTTGGTTCTTAATTACTCAGATCTCTGTTGCAAATCTCCGAAGTCAGACACGATGAGTCGCAGGCATCCAGAGGATGTGGCCCTGGGGGTTGTGTTCACACAGGACGGGCAAGGAGCAGAGAGGAACAGGAGGTCTGACAGGACGAATTACTTCAGGCCACTCAGCCCACCATGCACACTGACTGCTGTTGGGAAGGAGATCCCATTCAGCAGTCCAGTGTGTGGAGAGAGCCGTGATCTCCAGAAAAAAAGGAGGGAGATGCCGTGTGCTCCTGGGAAGATGAACATCAGAGTGGCAGGAGGGAAACAGGAATTCTGGTTCCCCCCGTGCCTCTTGTTTGGGGAAAGAGGCTCTCTGGGCAGCTCTGGTGCATTCAGTGCTGGTGTCTCTTCTATCTCCAGCCACCTGCCAGCAGTGGCACAAGAGGTGGGAGATGCTGGGATGTCCCAGGCAGCAGGAGGGGAGTCCTGTGATGGAGGTGTTGGTGCAACTGGGCTACAAGTTTGCTCATGCTGCTGGACCTGTGGGAATGGGGGGAAATTGTTTGTCCTCAGAAGGAAGTGAGTCATGTTGCTGCACAGAAGCCCATCTTGGCACATTTTGGGGTTAGTCACACACTGCAAAATCCACTTTCTCCCAGATCCAGGTAGCAGACACAGGGGTGCAGCAATGCCTGGTTGTTCTTCAGCACAGATTCTGTTTCACAAGCCCATAACCACCCTCCTGGTCTCCAGGTGGATCCACTTCTGGGCATGCAGGACCCTACTAATTGGATTCAATAACTGGCTTAACACTGTAAATGCAATCAAGTCACTGGCTGCACTCAGCCCTCGAGCCAGCAGGATCAACCAGTTCCTCAGGGCAGGATGTGCCCTTACTCCTCAATTCTCCACACAGCAGAGCAAGACCCAGGCAGCCCAGCAGCACCTCTCCCACTGGTTTAGCTGGCTGCTGGATTCCAGCTGCCACAGATGCCTGCTCTGTATGTCACAGCCACACGGGCAGACCACAGGTTGGGGTTTTTTTGCCTGCTGTGTGTTGGTATTCGGGTTTTTCCTGGTATTGAGCACATTTATCCAGGGCTTAGGCTGCTTTAGAGTTGATTGCAGCAAGGCTGATGAGCCACCACCAAACCTTGCCTGTGAACTGAGCTCTCTCTCACCTGAGTTTGTGATCTCTGAGATCATACTTTCAGGTGCACGTTGGTTGCTGGAGGAGCTAAAAGGATAAAAGCTTCCAGTGTTACCAGTTTTTTCCCCTGTCACATCAGCCATTACCAGAGCTGATGAGGAAATCACAGCAGCTCCTAATTGCTCTCTGCAGAAGACCTTGCATGTCCAGACTGTCCCAGTCACTCCCTTGCCTGCTCAAGCCCAGTTTCATCATCGAAGTAGGACTTGGCTCCAGTGCCAAAGAGGAGCCTTCTCTCTCTTTGCTGAGATGAGCTGTGTTCCTCCTGACACCTTCATGTGCCAGCAGCAGGGGCTGTGCTGGAGCAGGAGCCAGGGAGAGCTCCCCAAACTCATCTTCCTGCATCTCACCCTGGGGCCAAGCAGATGCCTGGTCTAGAAGGGACTGCCTTTTGAAAAGATTGGAGCTCTTAAAATTGCAGACAGGTGGGAACTTTGGAGTGGGCTAATCCAGGCAGGTTAGGGGTGCAATTCCAAAGTCTCCTGGACTGTTTTTTAAGCACTTGCAGGAAGCTTTGCTGTTCCCTCAGGCGAAGGGAAGGGCTGAGTTTTTGATGCTCAAGCAAAGGGGTGTTTGTGTCCTGGTGGCAGCAGGGGGTTGTGGCAGGGGAATAGGAGAGCTGCCACTGCAGGATGCTGCTCAGAGCTGGTGGCTGGCAGGGCAAAGTGAGGGATTAGGTGTGACTCTGGCTGTCGATGTGCCCAGTTCAGCCAGAGCAGCACAGACTAACTCACCTCCTTTCCTCTGGACCATAGGCATCACCAGGAGTGGAACGCACATGTACATCCATGCCTGTGTGCCCGAATCCATGGGTCTGTGGAGTGCTTTGAACTCCCTGGGCTGAGTTCAGAGCCTGAATCAGTGCCATTTCTCAGTACCACACAAAATTATATTCCCAGAATTACTAATGGCAGTCTCAGGAGCTCTTTCTTTGCCTAAATGACTCCTTGATTATTGCTTATTGTCAGTCCTGCCAGGTAATGAGGGGCTAATAAGGCTTTGCAAGGCTCACTAACAAAGAGGAAACTTTTCCCAGGGTGAGTGATGTGAGGGAGAACCAGAGGCAGGTTCCACTTTGCTGGAGTGTGATGGGCAGCTGTTGGTACCCAGGGGTTCCTGATGCTCTCAGATGGATGGAGGGTAGGAGTGGTGCTGAACCGTGGCGACAAAGAACACACAAAGGCTTGAAGTGGGGAGCTCCATCCCTCTTCCTTGGAGAGCTGAAGGAGGGTGGGAATGGGAGCTTAGAGAAGTTGTTGGTGGGTTTGAACCTTGACTTTTGGCTGAGCCACCAGAAGTGGTCCGTAGGGATGTACATGCATGGGTATGAATGAGAGCTTCATTTTTCAGGCAATAAGGAAGAAAATGTCTCATGCTTAGTCTCCTACATTCTGGGAAAGAGGTCTCTGCTTCCTCATGCTGACATTTCACTCATGTGAGAAGAGAAAGGTTTCTCTGAGAATTGAAATCCTTGAAGGGATGAAGTTGATACTAAGAGTATTAAAATCTAGCAGGTGGATTGTGTGCAGTATTATAAACCAAAAGGATCCCAGGTTTTTTAACCATTTAATCTTTGTTGCTTGTTTCTTTACTTCTGTACTGTGATTTTTTAAATTTGTGGAGCTAGGAGAAAGGCCTACATTTTGTTGATCCTGGATTAAGATCAATAGCTTTGTGGGTCCTTCCTTCCTTCCCACAAGAATTCCCAGATGGAGTTCCCCGTAAGTTAAACACTGGAAGAAGAAGAAAGGGAATCTGGAAGGCCCCAGAAGCCACTGAGCCTAGATGAAGTATTTTAGCTATGAAGAACAACTAAGTGATACAGATGTCCCAGGTTTCTTCCCTCACTCTCTAAACAGGACATGGGCTGGGTGGTGAGGTGCACCCTCGAGTCAGATCCCAAATCCATGGGTGGTGGAAAGCAGCTTCCACACTAGAGTATGAGTTGTCATTCATGTAACACATAGCTCAGTTTGGTCACCCAAAGCTCCCACGGACATGGATATGGGTGTTTCCATTTGCGATGTTGCCCCAGCCCTCTTCTGGCTCGGGTCTTGTCACAGAATCCCAGATGTATGGGTGGAAACAACTTCTGAGGTCATCTGAGATGTCCTACTGCTAATGCAGATTGATTCCCTCCTGCCCATTTTCCAGCACTTGGTCCAGTCTATTGTTCAAATGACTCAAGCCTCCAGTGCTTCCCTTGAGGGACGTTTGGGAGCCTCACAGACCTTGCTGTCAGGATTTCGCTTCCCGTCATATTCCTCCTAAAGGTTCTTCTGCCTAATTTAGTTATTTACTCTCTCTGCAGAGCAGTGATGAGGAACAGACCTGTAGGAAGAGGACATTTATGTCTTACTTATTCAGCTAATTCCTGTTATCCTATTTTTGATGGCCCTGCCACTCCTGGTCTCTCTGGTGTTCATCACCTCACACTCCTCTCCCAGGAGTGCTCCAGCTTCCCCTGGGATGGGTGGTAGAGTGCCTGTGAACTTTGGAGGGGGCAGAACGGAGTCAATACCTGCACAGATGCAGATTTCCCCACCTCATTTTCATTCTGAACAAATCCCTTAAGCCTTGGCATGAACATAGTGCATCTGCAATGATATTTGAGAGTGAGACTGTTAAATTTGAGTGGCAGTGGAAAATAACAACCATTGGTAAGGCATTTTGATGCTGTATTGAAATTAACATTTCCCTCCTCTCTCTTTCATTAGTTACAACTAAGTGATAGGAAAGAAAGAAAAAGATGCAAAGTTCAGGCTGGAAAAGGAGCCATGAGGAAGTCAGGAAATTTAAAAGGTGTGTAATAATAATAATAATAATAATGGGGTTTCCCAAACAACATGAACTTGGAGTTATTCCACAGCCCAAGTACTTCATGTCATAACAAGAGCTGCTGTCTGATCCTGGTTTTTGCAGGATGAGATCCCTCTGCAGCCAAGGTGCTCAATTTAAAGGGAATGAGAATGTTGCTTGTTCACTGGGTGTTTTACATTGTCAAGGTGGTGGAAAAGGCCTCCATGTAGAGGACAGCCATGTCCCTGATGTGTAGAGGTTTAACTTTACTGAGCAACAGAATGGGAATTCATACTCTGATCCCTCCTGCTCAGTCCATGCCCTCTCTTTGCCAGCAGTTCAGCACCACTCCTGTTTCCAAAGGTAACTCCCCAAACCCTCTGGGGTACCAGGCCAATGCTTTTGGTGAGCATGGAGGAAAAAAAAAACAGCTCTACATTGTCTTAGCTTACTAAAACTCTCACCAAAAAAAAAAACCCAAAACCCCCCCAAAATTCAGATTTATTTTTTTTTGTTGTTGTAAAACAGGTCATTTTTCAAAGTTATCTTAGAGCAGAGAGAGGCAAACAGAGATGGTCACAGCTGAATGGAGGGAGCTGCATGTACAGCAGAAAGGAGAGCAGGAGGGCACCTTTTATGTGAAATCTGCTTCCCCAGGAACTGCAATACAGACATCTAGCCAGAGCTGATGGTTGATGTTGCCAGGTCAGTTTGAGTTTTGGGAGATTTTTTTGTGACTTCTAGGTATTTGACACAATGTGGCATATTGACAGTAGTAATTTCAGCATGCAGAGCATCCTGCTACAGCTCAGTACACACCCTTGACTTATTTTCTAGGCTGCAGGGTTCGAGAAGAAAGGAAGGATGCTCTTGGAAAGGCTTCAGGGAAGGCAGGGAGGAGAGGAGATGAGGTTTCACTGTGCTGGGTCTGTCACAGCTCCACGTTCTTGATTACGCCAGTGGCACTAAATACAGTAATTAAGGAAGAAGCTTGTGTGAAAGGCTTTAGTTATTGGCTTCATACATCACCAACCTTTTATGTGTGTTTTCTTTTGTTCCTTTTGTCTGCATGCACCAGAAGGTTCCTGTGTTCCTCCACCTGTGCTCTGTAGGTCTCTGCCATCTAGTAGCCAAAGGAGCAGAGAAAGGTGAATGGAAAAGGCAAGCTTTTATGGGGAGGGAGGGCTTGGGGGAGTTTTCAGCACAGATTTGGACTGTTTCAGACCTGCAATAAAGCAGGTTTCGGTCCATCTGGTCCTGCTTTATGGAACCATGTGACCTAACTATCTCTATCCCAGCCTCACTTTAATGTGACTCTGCAGTCTTGGGTTTTCATGTTGTCCTCCCTACAAATCCTAGTAATTTTTTATTGTCTTTTTTTTTTAATGTTATTTTCTCATCTTGTCTTTCTTTCCTTTTCATCTAGGAAAAAAAAAAAAAAAGAGTTTAGCAAAAAGGAAACAAAATGTTGCTTGTTCCCTGGAGGACATTTTACATTGTCAAAGTGGTGGAAAAGACTTCCACATAGAGGACAGTCATGTCCCTGATGTGAAGAGGCTTAAGAGTAACATTCTGAAAAATGTCCCTTGGGGGCTTTCTGCTAAATATATCCTAGCCTAGTTTTGCCCCAGAAGTTTTCAACAAGACAAAAATTCATTTTCTGTGTACCTGTACACATGCCTACAAGGAAACTAACCCTTTCCAACACACCACACCAAACTCATCAACTAAACAATCTTTGCAGCACAGCCTGGTACACAGAACTGGAACCACCATTCTCCAGCACAGACTTGAACGAAAAGAAAAAAAGATTATGCATGACCTGTCTTGGATCAGACTGTGAAGAATGAAGCAGATCTGATTGATGCAAGCTCCACGTGAGAGGTGGTGAATATGTATTAGTTCAGTGCATTACCCTGTTCGTGGTTCTGAGCTCCCCCTTGTCATTACTGCAGGCTTGAAGGTGGTTTGTGATTAGAGCTTTCGTTAGGCTCCATGGAGAGATTTCCTAAAGTACACATGCAAATGACTTTCTCTCCAGCTTTTCAAGGTCAGCTGCACAAAGCTTTACCTCACCTTTCCCAGGCTGGTGCTGTCAGCTTGGTGTGGCAGCACTTTGGGAGATGGGGAAGGTGTGACACTGCCTGTCTGGAGCCACACGAGTGGCTGGACCCAATTTAGCAGCTGTGCCTCAAACCCGCAGATACCCACTGGGATGGTGGCACCTCATGACCTGTGCTAAACACACCTGTGCTGGAACTTTCCTGACAATCCCAGCAGCCACAATGAAATAGTGAGTGGTGCTGCAGGCATCAACCCACCTCACTCCACTCCTCTCACTCCCCACCAAAACAATCTTTTTGTTTCAGCCACTTTGCTTTGGGCTGCCAGCACATGGCCGTGGTAGAGCAGTGTACCTGTGACTCCTTCCCACTAACTTGGCTCATGGGTCGCCACAGCAGAACAGTGAGATGGGGCTTTCTGGGAAGCCCAGAGCCAGGTGCCAGCACATTCCCCAGCTCCTCAGGGCTCTGAGGGAACACAGCAGGGTATAGGTGCTCCATAGCAGTCAGAGGGGGCCTTTTCCCAGGAAAACAGGCTGCTGGTGGAGAGGGAGACAGCCTTGCTGCCCTCCCTGGGCATGCCATTGCCAGGGACAGCATCAGAAGGAAATCCTTACAACAAACCACCTCTACCCAAGGAAAGATCAAAGAAGTCAAGGCTCCTCCATAGCCCTGAACCCGAACACAGATCTGGGTTGTGCATGTTTTGTGCCCTTCAGAAAGCTTTTATTAATGGGATGAGATACACAGGCTTGTGCAGGAGCTGGCTTCTTTGGGAGTGGGCAGCAGGCTTGGAGAGCTTGGCATGGTCCCCCCAGAGTGGGAAGAGCACAGCTCCCCGAGGGCTTCCTGAGGAGAGGATCTGGGCTCTGCCATTCCCACCTTGGAGCTCCTTCCCCAGCAGATTCCTGCTGCTGTCAGGGGGTGATTAGTCAGGCTTAGCAGTAACATACCCTGTTGGAGGAATGAGCTTGTTTTCCGTTTCGTTTGTCGCTGCGCCATGTTGAGCACCTTAAATAACGCACATTTCTGCAGAACACACCGTCACTTCTGGGAAAACAACAACACGGATTGCAAGGGCCTTTCAGGACAACAAGGGCAGCACAAGGAACCCTCTGTGCTGGTCTGCTGGGTGTTGATGCCTAGCATTGAAAAGAGGGGCACAAACGACTGTGGAGACCCAAGCGTGGCAGACCTGCAGAGCCACATCTGCAGCAAAAGGACAGCAGCTGAGGAACAGGAGGTTTTGTCCCTGTTTGACTCTGGATCCTGGTAGCATTTCCCTTACCAGCTCAGGGAGTAGCACAGCTCACTGCTGACTCACAAATTTCCATTGCTCTCCCCCCTTTTCTGTCCTTCTCCTCCAGGGAAGGGTCTCTCCCCAGTGTTTTTCCCCTGATTACTCACATCATCAACCCTGTTTTCAGCTGCCCCTGATCCTCCTGCAGTCCTCGGAGGGAGTTTTACTCCTCCATACCCTCCCGGCAGATTTTGCCTGATGGGCTCACCCTACCCCTTTTTCCCTGCAGCATCCTCAATGTTGTTTCTTATGACTCCAGATATTTGAGTTGCTTGATCTGACTGAGGCACTGGAGAGAAATAAAATGTTCCTCGTGATCTCTAAAAGTCTCTCTCCCAAGTTAATACTGTTACCTAAAGGACTTCCACCAGCTAGGCCCAGCCAAAAGCTCAGGAAACTTTTCTGTTTGTTTTCCCAGCCTTCACTGTGTGACCACATGTATTATCCAGGTCCTTTCCCCAGAATGTTTTTATTACTGAGGAATTTGCACAAATATTTTGTGCTGCATTAGTGCCAGACTAGTGATCCTCTCTGAGGAAAGTCAATTTGATTGCATTAACTGATTGAGCTGGACAGGTCAGCCAAGCAAGGTGAGCAGGCTCTTGGTGAACATGTTTCTCATACTGTTTTGGCTCAGCCAGAAGTCCTGAACACAATGACTCAGAGAAAAGGAGGAAACAAACCCAACTTTGTGGTGACCCTTTCAGCTTGTGGACTGTCTGGAGATCAGCTAAGAACACTATTTTATCTACACTCATCATAAAAGCAGGATCAGAACAAAAAAACAGGTCCTTTTTTTCTTCCATCACTGCTTATTTCCTTCCTAAAACGATAATCCTCGGAGCCATCACAGCTGGTTGCTATGGAAGTGACGGAAAGCACAAAAGCACAAAGAGAAGATCATGGTTTCAGGTGAGAAAACAGCAATGGGCACAGACAAGCTCCTAAAACCTAGTGTGGCTCCAAGAAGCAACAGTGCAGAGAGGCATTAGAGGATTCTCTCTGTTTTGTTTGCCTTATTTATGTGTTAGCTCCAGCTGCACAAGAGCAAAGTAGCAGACTAGAGCTAAAGAAGTCACACATAAGTAAATAGAGAGGGGGCTGGAAGGGCTGAGGGGAGGGCTCTGTGGGGAAGCTGTCTGCAATGCAGAAGCACCCTGGAAATCTGTGGTCCTTTCTCTCACACTCAGATCTCACAAAAGCCAGTCAGAAACTCCTTCCATCCAGCAGCCAAAGCTAGATCTGTGTTTTTCTGCAGAATTCCTGCAACTGATGCAATGACAGATATCCGTTGATATGTCCTTTGTCACCAAAAGAAGGATCTAAAAAATCGTGAGATCATAGAATATCCTGAGTTGGAAGGGACCCACAAGGGTCATCAAAGTCCAACCAAAACGAGGTGGCTTTACTGAAGGACTACACTTTATTCAGTCCAGGGATGTACTCCAGAAAGATCCCCAAAGAGTGGTTATGTGAGATGGGGGGATGTCCTTACCAAGCCCACAAGCAGAGCAGCAGCCCTACAGCCTAGATCTGTGGCAGTCAAGGAGTTTTGGACAGGGTTGGCAATTGGGAAAAGCAAGCACAGTCAGCTGCTCGAAGAGCTTCATTTTTTTCCTTTCAGTTCAATCCAGCCTTGCCAGGGCACTGCTGTGAACCGTGGCAGTTTGATGGAAGGGGGACAGGCTCGACAAGCATTTGAGCATAGTCCTCCTCAGCAAAAATCTCCCTCAGACACAGCCTGTGCTCCCAGCACGGCGGTACCTGAGGAGCAAAGTGGTGCTTTGGAGGAGACATGCAGGCAGCAGGGCCAAAGTGGCTGGAGCCCTGTCTGTGTTCCCAGCACGTGTGGTTAAGCCCAGGTCAGAGGGTAAAGCCCCAGAGATTACGGTAGAAATGCTTTACGAGAACTCAGGCCATCCTTCCTCCTCCCCACAGCCTCATCCAGGGCCTGTAACACTACACCCGTGTCTAGGTGGAGAATATAGCGCTCTTGGGCTAGATGGGGTCTGAAAATATATTTGTTAAAAAAAAAAAAAAAAAAAAGAGCCTGTTGGCACAGCCCAGGGAAACTGTGCTAGAAATAACTGTGCTTATGCAGAGCTGTCAAAAACAGGCTGTCGCCGGTGCCGCTCGGACGGGAGCGCAGCCAGGGCCGCGCTGCCCGGCGGGAGCAGGGAACAGGCCGTGGCGGAGCTCTGCCTTTGTCTCCACACCGAGGAGGATACCTTAGATTAAAAGACTGGGAGGTGTTTTTGCTGCGTGCAGAGGAATTTCCCCACTTGGCAGGTCTGGAGGATCGCAGGCCTCCCAGCTCCTGCGTGCGGGCCGGAGGTGGGAGAGGGCGACCGGGCCCTGGCTGCTGAGCACAGAGGTAACCCCAGAGGAGCCCTGCGGGGGACATTTGGCAGAAAACTCCTCAGTGGATTTTTCCACTTACACAAACTGGGCTTAATTAGGCCAGGCAATTTTAGGAACTCTCAGAAGTTGGCTGGCAGTTTTGTTTGGCCAGCAGCAGTAGCGCCTATCTTGTGAAATACCCGGTCAGAAAAGGCAGCTACAGGGTCTTAGGTGCTAAGCTGAAAGGGGGGAAAAACCAGAGCAGCCTTGTAGAAATTTGAGTCATGACATGGTAAATTCCACAGACCCAATAAAATAGTTAATTAACACTGCAGTTGTGAAATAGTTAAAATAAATAAGAATGTTTGACATTGATGTAATTACAGGAAAACAAAGGCTGATAAACCATAGCAGTTCACATGTACAGTTTCAGGCTAAAAAGTGAGACCCTTTTCATCTTCCAGGTCTTGTAAAAAAAACTCTCGGAGAGAGCAAAGATGACTGTGACTGTATCCCAGGGTACAGGCTGTTCCTTATTTCCCAGTGCTGACATACAGTCGTGACAAGGAATTATATATTGCATTCATCACTCCTGCTCTCCAGGCATGATCCCCAAATAATTAATCCTTTTAGCTTGCAGTAGCTGCCATCTGGCCAGTTTCCAATCAGCCTGGCTGGTTTTACTATGGAGTTGCCAGTTGCCTGTGCTCATGTGGGCACATGGATTGCAGTTTGCTTGCCTCAGGTGCCTGGGATTTGTATTTTTTAAATTGTAAGTTTTAGATATGCCACGTGCTGCCCCAACACGGAGAACAAACCAGCCTTTGCCTCAAAGCACTTAATGTCCAGAGGGAGAAGGAGGGGGAGTTGTTGTACATAATACACAGAGCAAGAATCAAGCAGACCTTTCTTGTTTGTTTTGTGTTGAAAAACTGACTCTGAATAAAAGGCTCAAATAAAATCCAGCTGTTTTTTTTCCCAGTCCTCTTGGTCCTACAGCGCAAACTAGGCAAAGAAATTAGAAAAGGGGAGAAAATTATTTTGACACTACGAGTCGGGAGAAGGGTGATGAAACTGAATTCAGTTTAAAAGAAGCAAAGCTGTCTTTGCTCCAATGTGTCTGACCTGCCTTAGATGTGGTGGGCAACCCTGTGGGTGGAACTGATGTTCTGGAGCAGCTGTCCCACAATGGGGACATCTGGAACTCCTTGGAAGGGGATCTCTAGAATCATACTCAGACCCCACAGGGCTGAGGATCCTCTCAGGGACCCGTGATGAAGCTCTAATACCCATAAAGAATGAATGCCTTTATGTTTCTGAAAATAATCTGGTTTATGGAAAGTTCATACATTTTACATTCATTTTTTTCTGTAAGATCCATACTCTCCCTCTTTGCTCTGCCACTGGTCCTGGGTGAGGCAGAAGGTGGAGGTGGAGGTAGAGGTGACCTTGGCTCTCAAGCTGCTCCCTGCTGTGGTCAGTGTGGAGCCACATTTGCTTGTTGTTTTAGAAGAACTCCACAGCAGACCTAGCAAGTCTAGAATTCTCTGTGGATCTTTCCAGGCTTGAGCTATGAAACTGCTTGGATCCAAGGGAATTTGGGTAGCTGTCCAGGTGAGTATCTACCTAGTGGTGGCATCTACTGTGCTTAAGCTAGGACCCCGGTTAAAGGATACTGAGGGAATGTAAAAGAGAAGGAGTTATGGGGAAATGTTTCTGAAAATCTCAGGATTGGAGGAAAAAAACATAAAAATGCAGCTAAATGTTTTGTGAATGTACCCCCAAGTGAGTATCCTCTAGATTCTGTGACTGGAAAACATGCTGTGGATCTCCATGGTGCAGTTCTTTCCTGAAAAGGGGCTTTTGATACCAAAATTAAGATTCTTTAGAGACCATTTGGGTGACAAGTGAAAATGGGTGTATTTTCATAGCTGTTTTTCTGTCTCAGACTAAAATTAGAACCTTACTTCCTTAGGCCACCTGGCCAGTGGCAAGAACCAAGGTACTGCTGGATAAATCAGGTTCCTGGTGACACCTGAAGAAGCCATTGTCACCAGCACAGACTCTTCTAGGGCAGGGCTACTGTGGAGAATTTCAGTAGGTAGTTCTGCCAGGATGCAAGTCAAAGAAGAAATTTTAGCCTGCTGTCTCTGGGGTGCTTTATCCCTCTGCATGGTAAACAGAAAAGAAACACCAAAAACTTTGCTCTTCATTGCATTTTTATGGTCACAGTCTCCTAATAGTGTTAATTCCCATGAAAGGAGATCAACAAGTATCTCTGCAGGCCTGAGTGACTGGGACAGAGCAGCTGTATCAGAATTCAGATTAACAGCTGCTCTGCCAAGGTAAGCCCCTCTCTGAAGTTTGCTTATAATTGGAATAGTTGGGGTAGGTGGATAAAGGCTCCAGATAGAGCAACTTTTTTTTTTTTTCTCCTAAATCTCTTTGCATTTCCATTGAAAACCTTGAAACTTTTAACATTTTAAACTTCTCAGTGGCCTCCAGTCCATTACCTGAATCAGCATCAAAGCTGTTCAACCTAAATTGTCTCAGAAACCAACTTGTGATGCTCATGGGTTTTCTTTGAATAGAAACAATTAAAGATTACTCCCCTTACATACACACACACACACACACACACACACACACACACACACACACACACACACACTCTTGCACATCAGCATGTGAAATTCCTAGTTGCTAAATCCCAATCTGCATGGCAGCACTTTATAGGTATCAGATGGACTGTTATACAGCTGGATAACAACATTTCTCAGCTCAGGAACTCTGCTGGAGCTGGGTGGATGTTGGATATCCTTGGTCTGAGTTGGCTGCAACAGTCTTCTGTGAAAGAGATCCTTTATTTTTAAGGTTATAAAGGAACAGGAATTAAAAACTAACTATGACTGTGCTAACACCAGAAGAGCAACACATTCTTCCAAACAAAGACATGAACTGGTCAGATCAGCACTGCCATTAACCCTTTTTCTTTTCTAACTTTCAGGTTCATGCTTGGTGAATCCTGTGCTGTCAAGAGATGTTTGGAAAACAGCCTCAGGATCCAGGGCTGCAGAAAGCAGCTCACAGGAAGGACGGAGCTGCCACCCAGACCCTGGGGATGGCCAGGCTTGCCCACCCTTCAACCCGTGATTTATCTGTTTTTCTCCCATGGAAAACTTTATTTTGTAGTTAAAATAAGCCTCAAGGGTTAATTCTTTCTTGTTTTCATGATTCATCTCCCAAATGTGGGTGTATCACCTTGTTTTCCCTGGATGGGATACTCCCTTCTTTTTCCCCCAAGCAGAGCTTCGCTGTCATTTCAGTCCCCACTGCCACAGTTCTCACTGCCTGTTTGTTCACCTAAAAGTAAAATGCCCTTTAAGGAGCAGAAATCCCTTCTCAAGAAAACAAAAGAATAAAGAAATAGAGTTTTAGAGAAGTGAAGGTGAATTATATTTACAAAAAGGGCCTCACAAGAATCTGTTCCTCAGCCCAGTGGTCTTGCAGCCCAAGACTTTTTTTTTTGTTGCTGTTGTTATATTGGCTGGAAACAACTTTAGGCTCTTCAAGCTTTAACAAGCACCTTCAAACATCTCAGTGGCTTGTCAGCCTACTTTGGTGTTACAGATTTCTTCAAAATTATTGATTTTTTCTGGTAGAAAGAAGTACTACAAGGTGCAAACCCAGCACAGCCAGAGGAGCAGGTGAGAATAGAGCTTTCGCAAGTTAAGGTTTATGAACATCCAGGCTGTAAGAGAAGAAAAAAAAATTAAAGAAAAGTTTTGGGATGTTTTACAGTATTAAATGAGATCTCCATCTCTGCCTGAAGGTAAATGGGTCACTGCTGGATGAGGAATTTGGTTGCATTTTCACACTGTCTGACAATTGGGAAAGTGCTGTGTGCCACCCCCTCACCTTCCCAGACCTGCTCTTCTGTAAAAAATATAAATGTAGGGGTGAGAAGGGGAGGTTTTCCAACCTTCTCCTTCTCCTTTTTTGGGCAGTCTCTGACAGTAATCTCAAGCATGAGCTCCCTGCTTTCCTGAGAAGTCCCACGGAAAGCCAAACTCGTGCTTCTGAAGGAGGGGGAGCTGGAACCCCTTAGCAGCAGATGATCTGCTTTATGTTTTGCATGAAGTAATGAAGGGGTACAAACAAATTACCATCGTTGTCCGGGGCTTTGGTGTGTGTTTCAGTCGGGGCTGGATTCTCCCCATAAGGACAAGCACAGGCGGCAGCAGGGGCAGACAGACGTCGCCAAATCTGTGAGAGAGGGTGTGGATCACCGAGGCAATGGGAGCAGCAGGAAAAAGCACTAAGGAAACACTGGGGCTGGCGTGGACATACAGATCAACCAGCCAGCAGCTGAGTGTGTGTCCAGGGCTACAACCCTGGTGCGGGGTAGCTGCAAAAATGAACTGAAGTACCGAGTGATTAATGGGGAATGTCAGATAACAGCCTGGGAATATTTATGTAACTCACAATTCCTTGTAAATAACTCCCATTATCCTCCAATACTGAGCTGCCTTCCTTCAAGCCTAATTGAACGGACATTTAAGATGATTAATTTAGTGTTTTCCCCATATGACCACGGGATATTTTCACCCTCTCATTCTCTGGGGGGAGGAAACTGAGTCAGCATCTTCCCTTTCTCCAAAGCGGTTCCTCCCGTTTATAAAGTGTCTGGAGGCCACAAGGAGTTTTCCCGGCAAAATGAAAGAGCTGTTGCTACAACAAACAGCTTGTTCCCTTTTTGCCTGCTTAGGCCCTCGGATACACTTTGAATATGAAAGCATGTGGTGGTGATGATGATGCAAGAGGTCAATAATAATGCTCATACCCATTAATTACCAAAGAATAAATAACATGTAAGTAATAAGTCCTTGATCTGGTAGCCGAGCTGCAATAAACTAAAAAATAAGAAGAGCAAAACTCTGGTGTGAAATGTTTTAGGGTTTGGGTTTATTTTCCTCCAGTGTGACCCCTTCACAAGCACTAGTTTGTTCTGAGTCAGCAAAAGACAGGCTCAGACCAAAGACTGTTTCATCTTCAGGGCAAAGTTTTTCCCTACATCTTTCCTACTTAACATGTACACAGTGTGAAACAACAGCTCTATTCTAAAATTAACACACTGCATAATTTTTAAAACATCAATACCTTTCAAAATGTTTTTGTACCTCAATCAATTTTTAAATATAATTTGTCAAGCGGAGTCAAGTTTGTAAGTATTTAAATATGTAAATGATACTTATCTCTCCCATCTCTGCTTTTATTATTTGTCATGTTCAAAAAGTAATTTGTTCAGCTCTGACTGTTCATTGCTCAAGTTTTTGTAGTAGATGTGGTGGTCTACTCCCAGAACAGAGTGTCCCTTGGTAGGAAACAAAACAGGAGGTCTGGTCTCGCCTTCCCTATATCAAATAATTTCACCCCAAGACCTATCTTTATTAGACAATGTGTGGAACTCATCTAATGCAAAAGAAAGAGAAGGGAAAAAATAAAGTTAGGGCTTTTTTTTTTCTTATTTTTCCCTATGAAAAACTCTTGAAAATAATATATTGGATGCTTTGAGGGTTTTCAATCCAACACAGAAAATCATACCCTGAATGCTGACCTTTCAGGGAAGCGTTGGTAATAACAAAGCACTTTTTGCACAACTGACATTTTGGGCCAAAGGAAGTGTTTTGCTTGGTTTTGGTTTTTGCTTTTTTAAAAATCCAGTTGAAGAAAGTGTGGAGGTTTGTTGACCAGTTATAAATATTACTTTTTTTTTTTTTTAATTTCTATCAAGGCAACAGCAACAAAATCAGTGCTTTACAGGCCACAAATCCCATTATTGCTCCCAACCTCAGGCCTCAGGCAGCTGTAAACTGGAAATCCCAGAGGAAGGTGCTGCCTCTGTTGCAGGCAGATCAGAGGGTCCCAGGCTGAGAGAACATTTGAGTGTTGGGCTCTTCTTTGCTGAACACTGGGGAAAAGTGAATTGATAACAGTGACTAGAATTGTGGGTTTTGTAGAGAGATTGGGAAGCCTCTGAGGCTTGGGAAGGTGCAGGAGCCCAGTGCTGACACTTTGGAAGTTTGTGTGCATTGGGCTGGCTCTGTCTTGCAGAATTTCCCGCTCCAACAGAGCAAGAGAGTAAAGGGGAGCTAGAAAAATACAAATGGGAGGTGCAGACGAGAGGGGGTGGAAGCCAGGATCTGTGTCAGACCGGCAGGAGCGAGGCCAGACGCGGTAAGAAGTGGGTGCTCCGTAAATTCCCCGTACATGTGTTCGGGGTGGGTTAATAGCTTGACTCAGCACAGAGGACAGACAGATTTCCTTCTCCAGCACAGCTTACAAGCACAGACCAAGCTTTTGATTCACACTTTGAGTGGGTTAGTTTCACAAGTCTTCTAGTGAGCCTTTGAAATTGGATAAGAGCAAAACCATAGTAAAAAGGGCTTCTTGCATTTCTGAGCACACAACTGCTGCTGTTCCATTATGATCTAATGTTTCATTGACCAAACCTTGGCTTGGGAAATAGCAGAGACGTGGTAAAATACGATCCCTGAATGACTGATATGTCGGGAAGAGGAAAAAAAAGCGAGAACTGTGAAGCAAAAAACCTGGTATTTTTATAATTAAAGTGTGACCTTTTCCCTTTAAATTTATTACTGCTCTGAACCCGAAACTACCAAAAACTAAACAGTAGCAAGCACAGTGCCTGGGTGCCCCAGGAATGGAAATGTAATACCAAATCCCTCATCCCAGGCTGATTTAGTCCAGGCCATAAATTTGGGCTCTTCATAGACGGGATATTCTTGGCCATCTCCCAGGCAGCCCTTGAGGATGCTGAGAATGGGGCAGATGAGCTGCATGGGCCACTCGGATGTGGCCCATCTGCACAAAGGACTGTCCAAACTTTAGCACAACTCAAACTTTTTCTGCTCCTGAGTTGTTCGTGGTGGCCTGTTTCGCAATGGGGATTGCCATCAGATACCCCAGTATGAGCAGCTTAAATGCAGTCCAGAAAACCTACCCGCTGCACCTCTGGCTTTTTAAACAACAGAAAGCTGAAACTCTTTGCAAAGGGCAAATGAGGACAGGAGAGCTGGAAAGTGGCTGTTTCTTGATGCCATTTTACTGCTAAATGCCCCTGTCTCTGGAAAACCAGTAGCTGGCTCCGTGAGCAAGGCACACATTCCTTCAGATAAGCTGAGAAAATAATCTTCCTGAGACCTGGCCAAACACGTTACGACTACTGTCTTGGTTGGTTTTTTAAAAGCTACCTGTATTTAAAACTTTCATGCAATTCCTTCACAGAGCAAGAGCCACCTGCAGCTGTGCCACCCAAGAGGGGGGAGCTGCAGGATTAAAACAAAAGCTACACGAGTTTCCAGCCCTTGTGACCATGACTGGGAAGTTTGGAAATTTGATAGCACGCACTTCAAGAGCTCAGAAGGTGCAAAGCAAGGAGATGATCTGGTGTTTGTCATCTTCTAATATTTCCTAGCTTTTAAACCAACAAGGAGCCTTGCTTATTATTTTGCAGAGCTGTCCAGCTGTTTTAAACTTTGTGAACTTTAGGAAGCGGCTGAACCCGCCAACAAACTTCACGCATATCTGAAGAAATAGTGAAATAAATCAAAAGCCTGTCCCCAATGCCCATGTTGAGGCAAAATAAGGTTAAAAAAAAAAAAAAAGAAAGTCTGCAAGACTGAAGTAATGGGTACAGGAATCCTGTTGTTGTTTTTTTGTTCCTACGCACATGCCTTTGGTGTGAGGTAGTGTTTGTACTTCGCTCACGGTGGCTGGGAACGTCACTGTCTGGCACCGTGCAGGTAATGAATTCAGGGCAGCTTACAGGTGGTGGCACAAGGCTGCACTTGTTTTTCTTCCCTTTTTGATTAAGGGTGTTCATTCTGCCACCAAGGTCATGGCGTGTGAGAGAGGGAGAAAAATGAAAGGGGGAAAGAACGGGCAGTGAGAGGTGGAATTAAGGAGTTCTGGAAAGTGAGTGCAGCACGGTGCCTGCTGGAGGAGCTGACTTGGTGCCTGGGGAGCTCAGGAGCCCTCTCTCTCAGGGAGCCTCCCTGCCAAAAGCCAGGCGCTCTCAGACCTTGGAGGATGGAGGCTTTCAGGGTGGTGTGGGGAAGAGCCAGGAATGTAGGTACATGGTGTGGCCATGGGCTGGGCTCCACTTGTGTTTCCTGGCTGCTCTACGCATTCAAAATTGGGGTATCAGATGACAGAATCACAGAATATTCTGAGTTGGAAGGGACTCACAAGGATGAACAAGTCCAAATTGTGAGCGGTCCACATGGGGATCAAAGCCACGTGAAGCTCATCAGAACTAACCCAGATGGGGGTGCAGAGCTGGGGTCAGTGGCTGTGCTATTGCCCCCACCCCATTTACAGCCCTCACCTGTGACTCTCCGTGACACAGGACTTAAGTGTCTGAAACTTGTAAACTGTATGTGCAGTTTTCCACATTTTTTCCCCCAAATATAAGTCTATTTTCTTTTAGTATCTTTTCTTAATAGATACTCTATTGGAATCTGGAAGGTGATTCTTACTGAGATTTGTGTCTATGGTTGAGCTTGGGGGGAAAGGGAGGAAATTTTGCTCAAAGAGGGTGAAAAAAGCACTCTACTTTTTCACTAGTTCCTGACCAAATGCAGAAAGTTTCCTTTAATCCTAAAGGTGCTCATGATTTCACAGTAGTTTCCTTGTTAGCAAAGGGCTTCCTGCAGGGGTTTTGTTGTGCTGAATTTATTTGTTTAAAGAGTACACACCATGAAAGAAACATAGGAAGCTGAGGACACTTTACCATTAAAGAAATGCCACCTAACTGAAAGGGAAGTAGTTTTCAGTCAGGCTAAAGTTTACTACACTTTAATTAACGTAGTCAAATGTAACTCAAGCAGCAGAAACAGCTGGGCCAAAAGGACAAACTAACCTGGCCCATGTGGGAAGGATTCAGCTCCTTTGTTGCTGCTGTTGAAGCCCTTGGGAGCTGTCTCAAGCCACGTTCCTTGAAGGTTTTTTTGCAGGCTGACTACTAACAAAATGTAAAGAGGAACCTGGAGCATTTCTGATAATTTCAAGGTAAAACAAACAAGTGGTTTCATAAGCAAACAGAAAAAAGTTAACCTTTCAGGGTGACGTCATAAATCATAAAAATATGATTCCTTTACTCAAGTCTCAACACTATCTTAATTTTTCTTCAACCATTTGTTTTTCTTATCATGGCTAGGACTCACAGAGTCACCTGGAAAGATTAGACATGACTTGTACCCAAATGAATAAGAAATTATTGGCCATGGGGACCACTAAACAGTCCCTAGACAGCCCTTCCCTCCTAACATCTCTCCTCCACAAACCCATATCCTGGCAGATGAAAACACCTCAGCTCAGGAGCAGAAAATGCTCTGAGCTTCCATAAAGGCAGGAGAAAGAGAGCAAGTCCCAGTGGGGATCCTAGGAGATAGATGATGCTCCATGTTACAGGAAAAGGAAGGAGCCCTATCCTCTCTCCAGTCTCACCTTCAGAGTCACAGGAGGGCTTTCTTCCTTTATTATATACCCAGTAACCAGCTCGACCTTAAGGAGAGAAGCAAGAGAAAAAACCATGGAAATAGGCAGGTCTTGCAGCCCCACATCTTCTCTTGATCTGTATTCCCCCATGTGAGGAAGTGGGGCAGGGAAGGGTCTTGGGAAGAAAGGTGTTTTCCAGGCTGTTGTAGCCAGTCATCAGAAACATGTGATGATTTAAACTGCAAACATCAGGCGCTCACAAATACAATCAGGGAATGGTAATTACCTTTCTTTGCTTGAAACCTGGAGGGAGGCTAAAATATTTGTGTCCAGGAGAGATTTTATGAAGCACAGATCATTTCTGTGCAACATGCTGGAGATTTAGGGTCTTGACTTTTTATGAGACTTGCAATACTTGGTGGTTTTGGTCACTGAAATGAGAGGAGCCTGCTCTGCTATTGTCAGTATTTCTTCTTCCTCTTTGTTCAAAACTGGAGAGGTGTGTGGAGGAGAAAAAAAGAGATTAAAGGTGAAACAACACAGGGCAGGATGAGAGAGGATCATTAAAGTTTTGGGTGTAGTTTCAGGTTGTTTTTTATTTTATCTGAACCAGTTGTCCCACCCCTAATTACAACGGTATTAACACATTCCTGGGTGTGGTCACTTGAAATTCTTAAGTGGGCAAAAATTTTCAGCTCTGTAATATGCCTAAGCTGTGTATCAGCAGACCACTTTAAATGGTCTGGTGTTGTCCAGCCAGCTTCTTCACCAGCTTCTGACCCTGTGTTTGTTGTAGCTTTGGCACAGAAATGGTCACGTCATTGCTTTTCACTGAGCCCGAGCCTTAGTCAGCGCCTCAGTGGGCCCTGTTCTCCCAGCCACAGCTCAGATGCTCAGATAAAGCTCTCCAGCTCCTACACAGTCCTACAGAAGGAGCAAATGGATCAGAGCAGCTCTCACTGCATTTTCACCGAGAGTCTGCAGGGTTTGTTTTATCTCAGGTTGCACTGCTGGTGGTGTTTTCCATCTTCTCCTCCTTGGTGGGTTTTCCTCCAGGCAGGTAAAAATGTCAGCTCACAGAGCAGGTTGTGCAGTGGGACTCTCTGGCTCACCAGGGGATTTATCTTTTGTCTTGGGACCTGTTGTAAATCACAGTCCATGTGAGACACCAGTTACAGTACAGGTGTGCACAAAGCCTACTCTGGGCAATGTGGGAGCTTGTTAGCCACCAGCAGACAAATCTGACTCCAAAACACAGGGATTCTGCCTCTTCTGACTCCATGAAGAGCAGGAACACTTGGAAAACTTTCCCAACAAGCCCAGATAACCTGCTGCTTTTCAAAATTCTGGTTGTTACCAACTATATGGATATTTAAAACTTGCTGTAAAAATACAGACATTCAGTGGAACTGGACTGAAAGTCAAGAGCAGCTGATGCATCACTCAACAGCACGAGCTACATTGCTGGTTCATACTGGATTGAGTACAGGAAGCCTCAAAAATTTGGGTTCTGCATTTGTTGTGCTGAGCATCCCAGACTTAGATTGGATATTATGCAGAATTTCACCACAAAAACAGTTCTAAAGCATTGGAAAGGGTTGCCCAAGGTAGTGGTGGTCACCATCTCTGAAGGTATTTAAAAGATATGTAGATGTGGAACCTTGTTTAGTGGTGGCCTTGGCAGTGCTGGGATAAAGGTTGGATTCAATGATCCCAAAGGTCTTTCCCAACTTAAACAATTCTATCATTTTATGATTCTGTCCTGCAGTGCTGTGTGGGAAGCCTCTGGGGGAACTCCAGGTTCATCAGAGGTGTAGCTGTGTCAACACAATGTAGATATTAGGTCAAACCCTCAGTACCAAACCAGCCATTTACACCCTCAAAGTGAAGCCCACCTGCACGGCTCGGGTCTGAGTTGAGCTCATGCAGTTTGAAAAGCTTTGCAGCTAAAAGCCTGGAGGGGTGAGCAGGGTGGAGAGCAGAGTTGAACAGTCTCCATTCCATATTCAGAGGGGCAGGGATGAAATCCCACCCTAGTGACAGAGGTACGCTTGTGACAGAGGGGATGGGAGCCCTCATCTTCGATTAAGTGGAGGTTTTAAGTTGTCATGCAAAGTGAAACGTCAGCAGGAGAAACTGAGCTGTGCCCTACTTGCTCCCTTTGCTCCTGGCTGTCATCTCATACGTTCAGGACAGTCGTCTAAAGGACACAAGGTGCAGGGTCAAACTCTTTTGCATGGAGAAAGGGAAAATATCAGATCTCCTGCACTTCAGATAAATGATGTGACTGCTGGGCCATTAGATGAGGGAGCACATCTGCTCCTCAGGCATCCCAGGAAATGAATTCTTCCCTGCCTTTGTGCCATAAAAGAAAAATGTTTTACCTGGGACAGGTGCAATATTGATGTCCAGCATCCAGCTATTCTTCTGGTTTACTGTGTTGCAGGAAAACTGAAAACACAATAAGGTCTGAACACTTTCCTCCACTTTTTTCCCCTGGTCATCAGAGTGGGGGAAAACTGTTCATTCACACTTTTAAAAGGTAGATAGGTAGTCTTATGCTCTAGGTGCTAAATAAAAATTCCTCTAGAAATTCTAAAAAGAGTAAGTGAAAGACTATCAAAGAATAAATGAAACTTTTTGCTTTCTTTATTCACCTTCTCCCTGCATTTTTTTATTCCAAGCTATTTGTGTTAGTTAAATTCTGCAAGCTTACAACTTATTTTTCAAGGTTATGCTTTGAATACTTGGTGCCAAACACCTGATAATTCAGACCTGTGATTGAGACTGGCGTCATTAAGCAGAGGTACTGGGCTCAAGGTTGCACTATGCTTTACAGAAACCTATAAAAAAGTAATCTGACAGGTGGGAAGGTTTCAGGCTGCCTAGAGGTGATACAATTTGCTGCTTTAAAATGCTTGATGGTGGCTCTTTTATGCAAGAAAAGAATTTGCATGAGTTGCTTCTATGAAAGACAAGGCACAGCAACATAGTAAAGGAGACAGAAACACGGACAGCTCATTGTGGTAAACTCCTTGCTATTAAAATAAATAAAAAGGTTTGAGGTTTGTGGGACTCACACCTCACAGGATTATTCTGGCAAAAGGCTCACCAAGAACAGCACATTAGAAAACCAAGAACTCTTTCTTGTTATGGCAACAAGAACAACAGCAACACTTGAATTCAAGCTCCAGATAAACCAGAAAGGTTATCTTTCTTTTAAAAAGCTATCCCTGCCATAGATCACAGAATCACAGAATCATTAAGGTTGGAAAAGACCTCTGAGATCATCTAGTCCAACCTGTGCTTGATCACCACTTTGTCACCCAGCCCAGAGCACTGAGTGGCACAGTCCAGTCGTTCCTTGGACACCTCCAGGGATGGGGACTCCAAACCTCCCTGGGCAGCCCCTGCCACGGCTGGAAATTGCCAAGTTTGAATGATACAATGCTTGCCTGGCCAGTGAGAACTCTGTTCACCAGAGGTGTTCAACCAAGGTGTACAAATAACATTATCAAATGGATGAAGGTCATGATAGAGTAGATGATAGTGGGGGAGGTCCTGGCTAAAACAGGTTCTGGGAAGGGTTGAGTCCAGACACTTGAAAGAGCCTCTCTGTGGAACCAACCAACGCCTGGCCTGATGAATTCAACAAGATCCTCCTGCTTTGTGTACTCCCAAGTGCACCCAAAGGCTGCTTCCCAAGGCTCTCAGCTGGAATCCAGCCCCACATCCATATGCCTGCTCTCCTAAGGAGCCAGCACCATTAGGGGATGGATATGGCAGGACAGTTGTTGTCTAAAGCACACCACCACACTTCCCTTCAAGCAGCACAGAGGTTTCAGCTGCTGTGCTCTTCTTCCTGCCCTCTTGCTGCCAGCCTGCATTTCAATCCAGGGAAGGAAGTCCCTAGGGATGAGGACAGGGGGAGGGAGAGCCCAGTCGTGTTCAAAAGCCCCCTCCTCTCTCTTATCATCTGTTTTCTACATCCTTTCCATGGGTTTTGTCCTGCCTTCACCCAGTTCTGGGAGAGGATGCAGTGCAAGGAGTTCCCAAAGCTCTGGGGTTCTGCCGTGAATCCCGCTGCTCTCCCAGTGACGTACCAGGGCGCGTCAGCTCAGCCAGCCACTGCTTTCTCCTCAAAGGTCATTCAGCAGCACAGAGGGACTTCCTTAAATGACTGCTACAAGTCTCAATTAGCAACTCCTGAAGCATGAAGGGCTTTTTTCCGTTCCTTTCTGAAGGGGGGCACTTGTGTTACTGTCAGCAAGGTCAGAGTCTCCATCCTTTCCCAGCAGAACTTGTGTCTCTGCCCAGCCTCCTCCCAAACCAAGGAGACACAGGTCTGTCAACTGCAAATTTTTCCAAGGAAAGCATAGATACAGCAAAAGCTGACCCTGAAGATGATTCTCTCATTGTGTATGATTTCTTTTTAATCAAACCAGTGTGATTCAGCCTCTTACAGGGACTGCAGGTGGGGTTTGCAGCAGTCGCTCTGGGCTCCCGTTACCGTCAGGGAGGAGAAGCAGGATTTTCCATGGTGTGAGTCATCTGATCTCTGTCAGACCTCTACATGAGGATGAGACAAACTGTGTCCCAGAAATGCCCACTTCTCTCCTCTTTCCTGAAGCAGCCAACTCAGCTGTAAATGGTCACTTTCCGCATTTGCTTCCTATTTGTTCCCAAATGCAGATGCTTTCAAAGAAAGTAGGAACTTTCCTTTTTCTCTCTCTCCTTCCTTTTCCTTATTTAAAATCACTTCTCATCTACTGTTGCTTGGAAGATCTCTGGGTCACCTGTTGGATTCCAGCCTATGAAACGTATGGGATTAACTCTCTGCCTTTTTGCCCTTCCTGTTGTATGGGAGCCCCAAATCCAGGTGGCTGGTTGCCATTTGGTTGCATGGCATTCTATGGAAAAACAGGTATTTGAGCCTTGCTACAACAGCTGTGTTTCAGTTGGGAAAAAGAAAATCTTGTTTGCCTTGAAGGATTTTGCCTCTTTGACACACTGAATACGTAATTGCATTCTGTTACAAATTGGGGCACTGTACAAAAATAAATTGTGCCTGTTTGGCAGTCGGTCTGTTCCTTCTTATCCCATCTCTGGGGCAGACAGCTGGATCCTCGCTGGGAGCCTGGTGAGCTTTAGGACAGGGTTTACACCTTGTATTTACACATTATTATGCCCATGATTTAGTGCTAATCCTAATCCAAAGGGTCTTCTCATGAGCTGAACCTTAATCAGAGGCTGCTCATGAGCTGGGCATTTTTTGGGAGCTGTTGAATGAGGACCATCATGCAATTCCTCTTTTCCTCACTGCTGATTGCTGTCAGTGTTTCTACTCCCCACAGGTGCTGGGAAAGGCATGTCCTTGCTCTCAGTCAGGAATGATATCACCTGCCCTTAGCAATGTTATTCCCTTTCCTGCTGAGCTTGGGCAATGCTCTAACATGCCTAAACAGTGCATCCACAACAAGGAATGGCATCATCTTGCTTTCAAAACAAACCTGTGGTGGGTGGAATTAGCTATGCCAAATGATGCCGGGCTGATTGATAAAGATCAGCCAAGAAATTTCTTCAGCTCTTCTGTCATTCACCTCTGGTCACCCTGGTTTTAGAGAGGGTAGGAGCTGGTTGTGCCCTGGCTTCACACTGCCGAGGCAAAGGAGAATGCTGGTGTTTCTATGGTTTTTTTAGTCCTATGTTCATTTAAATGGATAATGAACCAGGGGAAAAAAAGGGGGCATTTCTACATCACCTGATGTGATTGTACCTAATCTGTCTACTCAGTCTACCTTTGTGTCTGCCCTTAATGCAAATCTATCTGCTCCTGTGAACAACAAAAACCACAGAACACCTACCTGTAGCCTGTCCTGTGCGCATTCAGACATAGTATTTCCTTCCTAAGCTGAAAAAATGTCTGAGTAAAGGGAAGAGCATTCTCTTTGTGTACAGTTTGTGTGAGTTTTGCTGCCTGATCTTGTATGTGTGTCCAGTTTTTCAGAAATATGTGACTAATTTCAAAGACACTGTCAGCTCATCACGTCGCTGCCTGGGTGGTGTGTAACACCATGAATGAGTACACACCTGGGTTATGGGGTGTGGTTTTCTCCCCCTTTTGTGGAAAACCCACTCAAATTGTGAAGCTTCTCTTGTAAAGAGAAGGCCAGAAGGCTGAAGAGAGGAATCTGGGCAAGAAGATGGTAAGTGAGACCTGTAAAGAGAGCAGAGTGAGGCCTGGGAGACTGCAGGGGAGCTTAGGAACGTGAGCAGGGCAGGAAAGAATACAGGGATTAGGAGGATAGCTCATGGAAGCAGGGCAGAACGGCTGGTCTGACTCCGAGCAAGGATGGAGGAGGGCATGTCTAGGAAGGGAGTGGAGATGGGATCACTGGGAGGGAGCTGAGGTTTTCCCCAAGATTTTAAGAGAAAACCTGAGGATGGGTGAGGACCAAGCCTGCAGGGTGCAGAGGTTGCCCAAGGAAGCAGTGATTTACTGGTGCTCAGTGGCACTAGGGCCCAGTGATTGCAGAAAGGCTGGCTTGTCTTATTCAAAAACCAGGAGCTGGATGAAGACAGGATTTAGGCATGGGGCAAAGGCTGGTGCCTGTGAATTGAGTGGCTATTACTCAGCTTGTGAGACCTTAGATGGCAGAGAGAGTCACTGCAGGCAGCTCCAAGACTGATGGATCTGGCTCAGGAAAGGATGTCTGGAATGGTGAGGACTTTGGCTCATCACAGGAGAGAAAAGCCAAGGAGTTAAGAGGAGGAGAAAGATGGGGTTGAAACCAAGATGTTTGCTGACCTCTCATTCTTCTTCCCAGCTCCAGGATGTCAAACCAGCAGAGAGCAAGAAGAAAAGGATGTAATGCCCTGAGAAAATAGCACTCCTGGGCACAGCCAACAAAGTCTCCTGAAAAATGCTGTCTAATTTCATTTTTTTGGTTGGGTATAGCTCTGTATCCAAGACTATGAAATACATGTAAGTGTATCTTACAGTGTATCCAACATGTACCTTAAAACACATAAAAGTGCATTAATTCCCTTGAAAGAAGCAGTCAGAATGTCAAACATCTTTTGTCCAGGATCAAGTTTTAGTAACAGAACTCTTGCAACCTATTCTGCAAAGCTCTTGTTAAGACGCTAAAAAGTTGCTGAAGCCCAGAAGTAATCAGCTGTTCCTTTGGTTTGGCTACAAGTGGAAGCACTGGGATTTACCTAGCAGACATGCTGTGGTTTGGGGTTTTTTTATTCAGCTGAATTTGGTGGTTTCTGTCCTTAAAGATACTGAGCACCGGAAAGGCTCAGGCTCTGAGAGCTTCACACTCCCAGTCTGACTGCCACAAATGGAATATTCATTCATTTTCTCTCTTGCTGGTTTCTCACATTTAAATGGACTTTTGTCAAGCTGGACAAGCCCCCACTGAATGTGCCCTGATACGTTAATGATGAAGAGTTTGGGAAAAGCTGTGAAATAATCATTTTCTGACACACAAAGCCCAGTGCCAGTGGGTACAGAACAGGTCAGAGACCAAGCAGCAGTGCACTGCCCACCTTGTGAGCTGAGTGAGTAAGACACTGTGGACCAGGCAATTAAGAGAGTGTTTCCCAACACAGACACACGAGGGTGATGAAAAAAGGCTGCACAGGTGGCCTTAATCACAGCATTTCCTAACTTTGGACTCTGCACCTCCACAAAAAAATTGTTTTTAGGGGTGTACTTCGTGCTGTAAGGAGCTGATTCTGAAGAACACAGGTCAGTTGTGTGAGCAAGATTTCTCTGGTGTGAGAGCAGGCTTTGCACAAAAGACCACTCTGCAGGCAAGGCTGCAGGCACTGGTTAAAGAGCTGATAATTTCCATAGAAACACCTCACATCAGGGAGGTGAGCTAAGGAAAGAACTTGCTTTAAACGAAGATGGACCCCTCTTCCTGTGGCCCCACACAGCTGCCTCATTTACTCCCCACAGTGGGCTGAGGGAAAAGAATTGGAAGGGTAAAAGTGAAAAAACTGGGCTGAGATAAAGGGATTTTAACTGGTAAAGCAAAAGCTGTGCATTTCAGAAAAGCAAAACATGGAATTCATTCCCCATTTGCCATGGCAGGCAGGTATTCAGCCACCCCGAGGACAGCAGGGTTTCATCACAGGCAACAGTGACTTGGGAAGACAAATTAGCCACTCCAAACATTTCCCTTTCCTCCTTCTTCCCCAGTTCTCCATGCTGAGCATGGCCCCATATGGGGTGGGACATCCCTGGGTCGTGGCTGTGTCCCCTCCCCTCTCCTCGCTGGGCTGAGGGGCAGAAAAGGCCTCAGCTCTGTGTGAGAGCTGCTCAGCAACAGCTGAAACACCCCTGCGCTGTCACCACTGCCTCCAGCCCAAACCCAAAACACAGCCCCAGTCCAGAGAAAATCAACTCTACCCCAGCCCAAACCAGCACAGGGCTCTTCATAACCCTTGACAGCCCCGACCAGTCTCACCAGGAGCTTCCCCCCACACCCTGGCCATGGGTTCTGGAGCCTCATTTCAGCCCCACCTGGGGCTTCTAGTCCCCTCCTGGCCCAAGGTTTAGGTGTGGCTCTCTCCAGCCCTGCTTCTTGGACAGCCCTGAGGTTTTTGCTGTAGGCATCCTGTCTCCAGCCCTGCCCTCAGCCTTGTCTCCTTCAGCTCTTGAGTGGATCCTGACCCTGCCTCATCCCCTCACTCTGCTGGGCCTGTCCATGCACCTCCAGAACCGCCCAGGTCTGTCTGCCATGTGTGGATCCTGCAGGATGGTTCCGTCCACCGAGGGCATGGACAGTGCTGGGGTCACCCGTGCACCCAGCTGCTTGCTCCCTTCTCTGTCCTGATGTCCTACACTGAAACAGGAAGTGGCACAAAACTCCTCCAGGTTTTTTTTATGGGCTCTTCATTCAAGCTTGTCCTGGTACCCTCTGAGGAAACATTTTCATGAAGGTTGGGAAAGCTGGGATACAAGGAAAAGACCAAGGAATCCTTCCCTGGAGGTGTCCAAGGCCAGGCTGGCCAGGGCTCTGATCAACCTGTGTTAGTGGCAGGTGTCCCTGCCCATGGCAGGGGGCTGGAATGAGGTGATCTTTAAAGTCCCTTCCAACCCAAAATATCCTTTGATTCTCTGCTAGCTGGATGATGATGATCCAACCCCTTGCTTTGCCCTCTCCCTGGAGACTTTGCTGGCAGAGGGCAAAAATCTTCTCAAAGCTGTCCATCAGAGCCTGGGAGAGCTGCTGGGCTGCCTGGGGAGGTGGATCAGGCAGGCCATGCACAGTGCCTGCCTGTGTGCCAGGGTTCCTGCTCACTGGGCATGACACCAAGGGTCAATGTGTAACCTGGGCTGAGGGCTCCAGATGACACTCAGAGAAAACATCCCCCACAAAACTCCCTGTGTAACCTGGGCTGAGGGCTCCAGATGACAGAGCAAACATCCCTACAGAACTCCCTATGTGGGAGCTCAGTTGTTTTGGAGAGGAAGAGGGAGGTTTGGGCTGAGAATACAACCTGCCCAATACAGATATTTTGATCTTGCTGAGTCAGAACAGATTCAGGTTCTTGGATGTTTAGAAATATAGATTAACTACTTTTCCTCTCTACTAGAGGAATCTCTTCCCCTTTTCCATGTTAATCTGCAGGAGCAGAGTATCAGAAATTCCCCCTGAGATAGTCTCAAATTGCTGTGGTCTGAAGAAGAGTATTGGGACTCTTACAAGAGACCACTACACTCCCTTGTGATGGGCAGCAGAAAGAGGGTTTGGACTGTTCTTAGAAAAGGACTCAGTGGAAATGGGCTCAAAATTTTGCAATAAAATTAAGCCTTGGATATTTCATTCCAAAATAATTCCAAAAGTGCTGCCACCTGAGTGTGCCTTGCGATGTGTCCCTGCTCTTGCCCCTTCTGCCTGTCCTGCATCTGCCCTGGCATGATGCATCCATCAGTGCTCCTCCTCTAATCGAAGGTTCCATCAGGCCATGGACCAGATGGCACCAATCCTTCTGGCACAGCCCCAGCACAGCCCCAGAACCTGCCAGGTTGAATTAGCTGCCTATGTCTATTTAACTTTCACATTTTTTGTGATAGTACATCATGCAGATAATTATTTTGTCTTTTTCTCTATCCAGTCCAGAGCAATAATTTATGTTCAGTGTTTACACATCTTTTTGGCTCATTGCTTTGGTCCTGTCAGGCCCTTTACTGGACCCCATCACACACTGGACTGTGAGCCTTTGAGGGGAAAAAAATGGGTCTTTATAAACCCCCTGGCAAGGTGACTCCCCTTGTCCCGACTGAGGACACCATAAAACAAACAAGGGGAAAATCAGCTTGACTTTCAAAAGTCCTTGGAGCCAGTTTTTACCGCAAGTCATTGGTTTATGCCAGTGTAAGGTGACACTGTCAGTCAGCTTTGCTTTGTGCTGGTGGCAAATTACGTGATGGTTCCTCGCTCTTATGATGAATTCTGAATCTTGTGATGTTTGTTGCTTTCTAAATGCCTGGATGTTTGCAGTCACATGACAATCTGAGACGTCAATTTTTATGCTGTTTCTACATGTCACAGTCCTAGGGAGATCATTGAATCCCTCCCCAGTGAACCTGAAAACAAAGATATCAGAAGACAAATAGACCTGACAGGAGGCTGAGGTTTCTTTGTTTGCCTATTTTCTCATTCCTTTTCAAAGCAAAATACTTAAGTAATTTTTCAATCCAGTGTCACAATTTGAGGAACTTTCAAGCATGGAGATTGGTAATGTTTTATTTAGATTGCAGCTCTGTTTGCCTGTATGTCCTCTTCAGGCTTGCTTTCTATCCTGACATTTAGACCACAAGCATTTTTTTCCTCAGGCACAGAGTGTACAGAAGTTGGATGGGAAACTGGTAAGCAATCAGAGCACTCCTCATCTTTTGTTATCCAAAGTTTTCTAGGGAAAGAAATGCTCCACGCCAAGGTTTTGGACAGCTTTGGAAAGTTCTGTCCTGAGGTTCTGATAAGGTTGTCCTCCTCCCAAGCAACCTTGGATTTCCCCACACTCCACTCCCTTCTCCAACTTCTCGCTCTCCCAAACATGGAAACTAGCAAATAATGGAAAAAAAGGAGGCAGGGCTGCCCTTTCAGGAGGCATTTTATAATGTCACAGTGTTTCCCTGCTCACAGCCCGTAGGTGCTGATGGTGTTTACAGGAAATGCCATGAGTAATTCACAAAGCGAAAGCGCTGTGTGCTATCGCATAGGTCGGGGCTTGTCTGACTGGAAAGTGTCCTGCTGTGTGGAACAGGGGCTGGGCCAGCTGCCTCCCCATCACCTGCCATGCCAGAGGCTTGGAGAGGCCAGGGCAGGGAGCAGGGCCTGGGGACAGGGTTGTGCAATGCTCCTTCCAATACTGGTGTAGAAAAACAAGGACATTTTGCAGACAGAGTGACCCTTCTATAAATTTGCCACCTTCCTGGAGGAAGCAATTTCTAGAGCCTTCTTCACCTTACCCTCTTGTATATTCCCTGCAGGATGCAGCAGAGCACCAAAGCCTTTTCCATCTTCCCATCTCAGCCCAACAGCCTGCAACACTTCTCTCCTGCAGGACTCAAAGTGCCTCCATCTGTCCCACCAAATTCCCTCCCTCAGTGTAAGTCCTTGAGTTTCTGCTATCCACACCAGACTCTGTGCTGTTGGAACTGCTTCTAGCTTAAAGCAAGCAAGCAACAGCCCTCCCACTACTCTCACCAGGGTCTGTAGCCTAAAGGAACCTGAACATTCCTGCAAAAATATGAGGAAGATCCAGCTTTGGTTCTCGTTAAGCTCCACTGCAGAACTCTGAGGGACTTTCATACACTGAGGCTCCTCCCTAGTGGCTGATATTTGTCCATGTGTGTCTTAGACAGGTCTATGTGTGCCACACTTGGCTGCAGACCTACCTGGCATCCCACAGCAGGGATGCCTTCACCCTACAAGCTCCTTTTGTACCCCCTGCCTGCTCCTCTCTGCTCCCAGGACTCTCACCAGCTCCCCTCAACAAAGCCACTTTTGCTCCCTGCTCCTTGCATCCCTCTTGGTTTCTGTTCATCGGACAGCTTCATATGCACATCTCCTTCCTCTCTCTCTCTTCCTGCATTCTCTTCCCTCCCAATATCAAGATGCTTTATCTACATATCCATTTTTACACAGGGGCTGTTTAGACTTTTGTCCTGTCTTCTCTGTCTTCTGCCCCCTTTAGTTCTGCTTGTGGATTAAGTAGGAGAGCTCAAATGTCTCAGTAAAAAAAGGGAGATGTGGAGGTGAGAAACTTCCCCAACATGATTAAAACGATGTCTAACCTGCAACCTGCATGGCCTGGTACAGGGAGGGCTTTAACAGTGCAGGAGATCCTCAACCACGGGAGTCACTTGTACAGGCTGTGAAACACCAAAGGAGCAGATCCCCTAGGAAGGAGCCTTGAGAGTCCTTCCCTGAACTCAGATCCCTCACACCACTCCCTTCTCCCAGTCCAGAATCAGAGCTGGGTTTGGCATTTCTGTGGATTAACACCTGGACTGAGACAACCCCTCCAGGCACTGTCTGAAAAGAGCCACAGTGTTGAAAAGACTCCGGTTCAGGAGTCCCTTACAGAGGTCCACAGAGCGCAGGCAGCTCTTACTGTGTGGCTGCTGTGCTCTCCAGGTAGTCCTGTTCATGCTCCCAGAAACTGTGAACTGCTGATTTTCCAATTCCTGAGCATCTCAGGAGCTTTGTCTGCTCTGCTCCTCTGATTTTCCCATTCTTGAGCACCTCAGGATCTCCTCTTGCTCTGTTCCTCCCCCCTGGACTTTGTTGACACACTCCCCTTGTTATTCAGAGTGCAAATCTGAATCAGTTTCTTCCCTGTAAGTGCTGGTACAAAAATGGAGGGGAACTGGGGAAGGTGTGTGGGAAGGAGGAGAGAGGTATGGTGCAGTATCTGTACAACTCCCTGTTCCACAGGATAATATCAGCCCAGTTCTCTAACACCCTCTGTGAGCAGGGTGGGTGACACTGAACCCAGCTGTGCCTCCAACACCACCTGGGGAGTCAGAGCTGTGTTTCCATCTCGTGTCCCAGCAGAAATGCAGAGTATCAGCTGAGCATGGTCCCCAGCCTGCATCATCTTTGAGAAACAGCATCTTCAGTTTGAAAAAAAATAAATAAATCTCACCCCTAAGAGGCCTCAAGGGAATCACTATGGATTTTAGGAATGGTGTGGTGGTGTAGCTGCTTTCAGCCTCTGCTCACTCTTCACATTGTCCCACGCCTGCTGTGGTCGCCATGCCTCCTGTGCCTTTTTCCAGAACACCACAGGTTTGGCAACTTTGGGAAATTGGCCAAGGTGAGAACTGAAGCAGCAGCTGGGAGAAGGCAGCAGAAACCCCAACTCATGTGTGCCTCATAGCAGGGTTTATTTAGCTGGAGAACTCCTTCTCAGTGCAGGATAATCCTGTTAAGCACCCAGTGCTTTTCCTTCCCTTTCCCTTGCTTGATCCTTGCTGTCCCTGCTGCACTGCCATTGAGAGAAAACAGCAGGACCTGCCTCTGTGGGCAACTATTTCCTGAGTGCTCCATTTGCAGCTTGGAGGCTCAGCTTCCCCCTGCGACCACCCCTGCATCCCTTTTCCACAGAACTTTGTCTCTCTTTTTGGTTCACTCTCATTCTTGTCACTGCTTGAAGGAGACATTCAGGGAGAGGGTGACGAGTAAGTACTAGGATGAGAACTCTCTCCACATGGGATACAAAGTGCAGTGTGACTCTCATGTCTGATTTCTCTCTTGGACTCCAGGCCTAACCAGTCCATCCTCCCTCATCTGCTTGGTTATCTCTGGCCAAATGAGTTATTTTGCATCTGATTTTGCTGGGCTGAGCTGTGTCCCTCTGAGCTGGCACGCTGCACGCTGGCCTGTATCTCTTCCCACCGGCTCCACCTCCCAGCTCCTCGTCTGCACTACAGGTGCACACCACTCCGAGTACTGGGAGACCAAAAACAGGAGCAGATCCCAGTGCCAGGATCTGTAAGGGATGGTCCTGCTGGGCAGCTGACACTGCTGAGCTCCACAAACACATTGGGAAGGGGGTGTACCCCAGCCCGGGGACAAGGGTGACACTGGCTGTTCCTGGCATTTCTCCCTGATCCTTGCAGAAAGGAAAAGATAAAAGCAGCACATTTTGCACCTGTCCCAGCAGAACAGTTGATGTAATGGTCCCTCCTTTTCCCAGGGGGGAGCAGCCCAGGGAGGCGGAGGAACATGGAGGCATTTGTCGGGATGTGGAGGGACATGGATGGAGATGGAGGGTGGCAGATCTGGGGCAGGTGGGGAGCAGCATCCTGTGAACAGGAGGTCCCTGGTGCAGAACACCAGGTTTATCTGGGAAGAAAAAAGAATCACAAAATGGTTTGGGTTGGAAGGGACCTTAAAGATCAGCCAGTTCCAACCCCCCTGCCATGGCCAGGGACACCTTTCACTGGAATGAGTACAGTATAGGTGGCAGCGAGACAGCTGCAGCCCAGGTGCCTGCAGGGGTGTGCTGGGCTGGAAATGGCTCTGCCTGCCACATGAAACTGCCAGGAACAGGGCTGAGAGCCCCTGCTTATCTGCAGCTCTTGGTTAGGCTGTCTCTGTACAGTTACAGCAATATCCTGGAATAAGCTCAGCTTTCTCAAAAGAATGTGAGCAAATCTATGTTTCATTTTCTTCTGTTATTTTAATGATACTCTTCCTTTGACTTGGTGTAATATCTGTGGCATGTGTGACAAGTCAAATGCCTCAGGCCTCTTCCTGCTTTGCTGTAGCACAAGCACGCAAAAACTGGTATGAGTTTTGTCTCCTTAAATGTCTCCCTTTGGCTTCATTAAAAGAATTATAACTCATATTAGGTTGTGCTGGTACTTCCATGAAAGATTTAGGTGTGGGAGGTTTTTTCCCCAGCCAAGAAACATATTTGTACCAACCTGGCAGTGTGGTTAAATTCTCAAATATTTTCTTTCAGTCTCTCTCAGCCATAATTATCTTGGACATCTGGGTGCTTCCAGTTTCACTCTGTTGAGAGTTTCCTTATAGCTGGAAATGTGTCCTGCAGTTTTCCAGTTGTTTTGGCCACACTCTCTCCACTGAGCACCTGCTTTTAATGAGCCCAGATACTTGAAATGCCTTTCACCTCATCCTAATTACTTTTTTTTTTTTTTGCCTGGTTGCATTAGAAACTCCGTTTTCTTCCAGATTCTCTTATTATCTGTTTATCTAATTCTTGTACTCCTTTCCTAGTCATGGAAGTGTGAATCATTTATAGAGTAAAACTGAATGGTTTGGTTTGGAGGGGACCTTCAAAAATCACTTCATCCAACTCCCTTCCACAGGCAGGTACAGCTGTTCAACCTGGACAAGGGGAGGCTAGGGGAGACCTCACTGCAGTTACAGCTTCTTTGGGAGGGGCAGAGGAGGGGCAGGCACTGATCTCTGCTCTGTGGTGACACTGACAGGACCCGAGGGAATGACCTGAAGTTGTGTCAGGGCAGGTTTAGTTGGATATTAGGAAAATGTTCTTCCCCCAGAGGGTGGCTGGGCACTGAACAGGCTCCCCAGGGCAGTGGTCACAGCAGCAGCCTGGCAGGGCTCAAGGAGCTTTTGGACAATGCCATCTTTTTGGGTTGAAAGCCCAGCTCATCTGGAGATCTTCTGAGGCATTTCAGGATCAAGAGATGTGCAGGTCCTTACAGCAGTGTCCTGCTACAGAGACTGCTGCAGGCTCCCTCCACACCTGGAGCTGCACAGAAGCTGACAGACAGGCTCCTCTCCCTTTGGCTAAGCCTGCTCACACTGGAGGGATTTTGCTGTCTCTGAAGGAAGGAGCTTGACTCTTCCCCATGACCTGCTTCAAGCAAAGCCACAGCGACCAAACGGACCATGCTGTGTGAAATGCAGAGTCACACTGGTGTGAGTCAAACCTTCCCCTCTGGTGCTGGAGGCTTCGGCTAAAGAGCACAACAAAGGCAAATACATCAGCAGCTCAAAGTGGATGGGGTTTTATTTGCTTTCTTCGTGGCAGAAGCCCAAAAGACTCTGACTGAGATCAAAAAGTAACTTATCACCTTGAGGTCTGTGGAGGAGCAGAGAGATGTTGAAACCTCCCACCACATCCATCATCAAAAGCTTCAGGAGTTTTCTTTCCCATGTGTGTTTTCATAGCCAGCCTCGAGGAGAGCAGCTGTTCAAAGGGGACATCAGGTGTACCTTCTGTTGGCTGAACCAGTTAAAACTGCCCTTCAATGTCACCAGAACCACACACACACACACACACACACACACACACATACACACACACACACAGAGAGAGAAGGAAAATTCAAGGAAAATTAAAAAAAAAAAGAGAATCAAGCACAGGGTCTCACTGAGGGAGCTGGCTAGGGACTATACTGATGTGCTTCAAGGTCATGAACTTGACTTGAGATAAGGTTAGAAACAGATAAAAATTTCTACTGGTGGCTGCTCAGTGGCCTACATGAAGTTAATAGATAGACTCTTATAGCTATTTAATTTAAAGAGATAACTGCTATATGCCTAGTAAAAAATATCCACAAATTAAACTTTTAGAGTTGTTGATGAGCTGATGCATGTGGAAATGAATAACAAAGCTCTCTGAAGTCTTTTGTAATACTTTATTAAATTATGATGTATTCAGACCTCTTCAATTGTGAACTGTCCTTGTTATTGGAGTTGAATTGTGGAGCTTTAGGACAGAGTTGTTGGCAAAGGATCTCATGTCTGTTTGCAACATAGAAAAATGAAAGGTTTGGTTTTGCCAGTAAGGCATGGCTGCCATTACAGATAATTTTTAATTGGCCATGAGGTAGCAGCAGTGCCCAAATTCTGGCCATCTTCCATACAACATCCTCACAACTTCCTACAGCTTCCTAAAAACACCTTGTCTGGAAAGATGCTGTAGCTTTATGTTGTGTACCTTGAGAAGGGAAGAAGCCAGTGCTCCTGGTGCAGGACTCTCACAACTTGGATGAGTCCTGTGGTGCTGAGCTCTGGTTTTGCCGAGTCCACCATATTAAAGGTGAAAGTAACAGTAACATTCAATTTCTAATTATTTTAAAATACCTCCCACACTTCTGTACTGCAGTAAATCTTTCATTTCTTTGGTTTCAGTCAGCTTTAGATAACAGAAGTTACATATGCTTTTAGTATCAGACCTGTCAAGCCTTCCATTTGTGTAAAGCAGGGTGAAAGAAGAGGCTCAAGCTGTTGTCCTTAATTTTGTATGTGATCCTATATATTCACCAACAAGGCACTCAAAATCCATTTGTCCATGCCAAGGTCACAACCTGTCCTCACCACGAGGCTCCAGTGCCACTTCTCTGATCTCCAAGGTATCCTTGTGCCCCCTCAAACAAGGATGTGAGAGGGTGATGCCTCCAGCAACACACCAAGAAGGGCTGGAGCACTCATCCCACTGCAGCTGAAGAAGGAAATTGCTATCACCACGCCAAAGCAAACAGCTAAAATATGAAAGTCAAGGAACTCAGTCAAATTAGTTTGACACAAAGACAGGGTGGTGCCAATCCGACACAATTCTTTGGGTTTTTTGCCTTGGTGGTTTTAATATTTTTCTTGCCTTTCGCATCTTTTTTGCTTGAAAACAGAAACTGTTTTGAAGGTCAAAGCTCTGAGAGGCAGAAGTGGTAAGAGAAATTTCAAATAATTTCACAGTCATGCTCTGTTCCCCCTCCTGCTGCTAAGAACTCCTGATGTAAATCATCCCCAAAGTAGTCACAAATCAAGCATCCAGTGGAGGTCCAGGGTGTCCCTCAGTGGTTTCATTTTCCAAGATTTCTGTCTGCATGTACTCACAATTGCACATTGGTTTCTGCATCCAGAAAATCTGACTTCCTCCTGTCTCCTCCTCCTCCAAGGAATGCTATGGTTTTATGTGGGGATGAGTGACACTTGTGACAGATGAGCTGCCAAAACATGGCAAAATCCAGGGAGTCTGCAACACCAACAGTCACTTTGGTGTTTGCATGTCCCTGCTGGGGATGGCAGATATTTTGCATTTTGCCATCACTTTTCCTACATATACAACCCAAATGTGTTCAGGAGGGGTAAACTTCCAGCGATGTGATTTTCCAGTGTTGTGTTGTTGTGACAGGAAAAAGCTGGATTCAGTTCTCAGGCATCATAATACAACATTTATCTTGTCGCAGGACCATTTTCACTCTTTGCTGCCTGCCTGGAGTGACCCCTTTCCTGAATGATTGCCTTTTCCCTCTACTGTCAGGATAAATCCCTGCAATCCACGCCATACCTGTCCCGGTGTTCACCTACTACTTATACAGAAAGTACTACACAGTCATGTATAATTCATTCACCTTAATTAAAATGTAAATTTATTGTCAGCATTTTGAGGCAATTAAAACGGCATTGCAGGAATAGGTTTAAATTCTGTGTTTGGAGTTCATTTTGCTAAAATAAACACAGGGTGCTTTGCACTGTTTGAAGTCAGATTGATCACCAAGTGGGACAGAACTGAACTTCCAGGGGAGGGAGGTCAGTCTGTGTGTTGTTAATATTCAGCAGAGTGTGAATCCACTTTGCTAAAAAGTGAACTGGCTTTCTCTCAAGGTGTTACCTGCATTTCAGGCTTGGCATAGACAGGAAGGAGTATTTGTAACTGTATTTCTCCACGCACAAAAATCCTGCCTGTTTTACTTGCCTCAAACCAATCCTCAGGAGCCTTTTGAAGGATGTTTAGTGGATTTGCTGTGCTTACTGTAAACAATTGGCTTACCAGAGTGTCTTGCAGGTTGGGCTTCATTCCTCATAGACCTCGAAGCCTCACATGCCATTCGCTGTCCATTAAATAAATGATTAAGTGCATTTAAAAAAAAAAAACCCAAAAAAACATATTCCAGAAGGATGGGGTAATGACAGAGTGTCCAGTGGGGGGCTTAGCTGTAATTCTTAGTGTTATTCCCCCTCCTCCCTCGAAGCAATAAAATCCTAAAATTAAAAAAGAATGTAGGGAAGGTGGTCTTGGGGTTGTGGATGAGGCACAGGGAGCTCTTCATGAAGGGAAACAGTCATGGGGAGAGAGAGAGAATTCCCAGCTCCACCATACAAAGAGTCATAGGGATTAGGAGTATTTCACCAGCAGGCTTTTGAATTTTTTCCCTGTAACAAAAACATGACCTCTCCCCTGCCTACGCCCTGTCTCTGTCTGTGTCTGTCTGTCTCTCTCCGGTGGACAGGCAGACAGAAGGGCATTTCAGCTCTTGGGGAGAGCTTGGGACTCAACAGAAGTCTCCTGGATACGGAAGGAAAACGCTTTGCTTTGCCATTCCCTGAAGTCACATTATTCTTATGCTACACACGACTCTCTTGGAAAAATCTGGGATTCATTACCCACCTTCTGCCCCAACCTTCTGGCTCCAAAAACATGCAGGGAGTTTCAAGATCAGCTCCAAGCTGCGCCACGAGAGCGCCGTGGCCGCGGGGCAGCCAGGTTGTGTGTGTGGCTCCTGGTGTCCCCAAGCCCGGCCCTGCTGCACCATTCCCACCAGCCAAGCAGGGAAAGGAGAGCCAGGCCAGGAATGGGCCACCAGCTGCCCCTCGTACCTCGCTGCTTGGCAGCACAGGAGCAATTTTGGAGGAGGCACCTTGCAGCCATCCCCAGATCACAGTGGACTGGAGGAAACAACAATTTATTTTCTAGGCCATGTTTTACAGATTCTCCATTGAAATTAGGTTCTCTATCACTGCCCTTTCACTCCAGGACATGGGATCTACCAGGGGTCCTCTGCAGTGGGAGTGCCCAGAGCTGCTGGAGAGGCACTGCCTCCTCTCTTGGTCTCTCCTGGGTCTCAGGGCAGCCAGGAGGGGATCCAGGCAGGTTTTTGGCTTGCAGGGACACAAGGGACAGCGAAAGGAATGGCGTCAGCAGCGGGGCCCTTGCTCGGTGTCAGGGGCTGGATTGAAAGTCGGTCGCCAGAGCCGCCTGACGTCAGTTCTGTCGCTGTGGGAAGTATCAAGTTAAACTGATAATTATCTGCAGCACGTGTACGAATTACGAACCTTTTGATGTTCAGGCTCATGTGTTTTCAGTTAGCCAGCACATCTTAATCAGATTTTCTTTTCCTTTTCAACCAAGATTTGAAGCTTTCTTATCTCCCATTCCCTTCTTCTCCTTTGAACTTTTACTTCGCTGAGGTTTTCACGGACGCAGCCTTTCCTCAGCCAGGTCTCACCAGCTCCCGTGCACAAAGCCAGCTCAGCAAGGTAACATGGCAAGTGTTGTTGGGTTTGCAGTGAGAGCTTCGATACAGCCTGAAAACAAGGGGCTCTTTGTCACTGCCATTCTTTCTGCAATATTAAAATGCATCTTATCAATGGCACAGTGTAGTGGAAAAGAGAGAAAGAAAGAGGAGAAAAGCAGACCCTCAAAAGAGACTCTGGTGAGTTCAATAAAAATCTGCCTTTCTTGAGCATGAACAATTTCCTCACTGGTGCAGGAAGCCTGCAGAAAGCAAACCCTAAAACTCATTGACTGCTTGCAAAATTCAGTGTCTTTGTCCTAACCACAAACACTTCACCAGCACCCCACCCGCCACAAAGCACAATAGCTCATTCTCTCTCTGGCCCTCCAAACTTTTCACAGATATTAGTCAACGTTTTTGTTATATTATTACAGCTTTACTTTATTACTCTCCATTTTTTAATAAGGATAAATCACTCATGCTGTTTTAGCCCAGTGCCTTTTTCTTTAAAAAAATATTTATAACACAATCTGATTTCATGGCTGTGTTTATGGCTGAGTTAAGGAAGAAGAAGGGTATAATCGGCTCATTTCAAAATCATGTCTGAAGTGTTTCTTTGTCACTTTTAATGGCCTGTATTCCCCCTGGGGGGTTCAGGTGTTGGCCAGTGTCAGCTGACCTTGCTGTAGTTGGCTCTGAGACACAGAACTTTCCCACTGCACCACTCTGCAACTCCCCTGGGCCTGTCCCTCTGCCGCTCCTATTGTGCCTGTAGACATCTGTTCTTCCTGCGGGAGACTGGATGGGATCTCCAAGCCACTGAGCTCAGGTCTCTGCTACAGTCAGGACCATCTCCTACCACCCCTTCCATAAACTCAGTGAGCTCCAAAGTTAGGGGTTTGCTTCCTGCCTCTGCCAGGAGGGACATGCCTGCTGTGGAGAGTGGTGCCTGCAATGGCCAACAGGGTGGTGACACCTTCTCCCTGTTCCAAGCCCCAGGCCAGACCCCACTCTCTGGGATGAGGAGTGGCTACAGGCTGGATCCTGCCTGGTGCCTGCCCTGAGGTCCCTGTGGCCACCACGAGCCATCCACATAGCCTGGGAGAGCCACACATCAGGAATGATGGCTGAGCACATGCAGTGGCTTGGCAGGATTATCTCACGGCCAGACCAGAGTGATTTCCTGGGTGGATTACTCCCAAAGCTGCAGTGAGAGGGTGCCATTTCTGGAGTCTCAGACAAAGCACCCGTGGAGCTGCTTCTGCCCCTGTTTGCCCAGCAATAGCCAAAGGGCTGCCTCAAAGCCACACGCTGCTCAGGCTCCTGGTGACCCTTGGTGCCCACCTGCCCATTGCCAGGGGGAAGGCTTTTGCAGCTGAGAGGAGCTTTCAGGGGACAGCTGCATTTCATAAGGCTCCTGAACAGCGTTGTCAAGGGAGCAGGCAGTGAGCTGACAACTTTTGGGTCAGTCCCAGAACAGCTTGCCAGGGAAGCCTATCAAGCCCCAGTAATCGGGTTTGATTTAAATCTTTCTCCTTCTCATCACCCTTTCTGGATTAAGTCATCTCCACCGAATGAGAGACTGCACTGGGAGAGGCACAGAGAGGCTCTTGTATGGGTGTTGGGGAGAGGAAGGGAAAGATAAGCAAACCACCATCTCTTTTGGGTTTTATCATCTCCGTCCCAATTTTGCTGCTCCACTGGAGTCACAAGATAACAATGATCTAGAAGCCAGCAGCTTTTGAGCTCACTTATTCTCCTCTGGTCAGCTGTTTGGTGAATGCTTAGAGTTATTTCCTTGGGCACTCAGGACTTGTGCTGGCTTCAGTGGGGTTTGTGACACGGGAGAAAGAGGGTCTGTGAGCCCTGACATTTTGGGATTTTATGTACTGAGGGAGGCAGTCTCACAGGGCATGTTCTCTTCCTTTGCCCCTCTGTTTCTACACTGAAAAAATGCAGCTCTTTACCTGAGGCTACGAGCTTGCACAGGCTTCCCTTGTGAGTAAGCAGCACCCTGGTTTGGAGCACAAAGCTCTCTGTGTGCTGCAAGGGCACAAGGACACGGCGGGGCTGGCAGAGTTACCTGGTCCTGCTCTCTCCTTTCAGTGTGTCCCCGTGCTGTGACAGAGGAGAAAACACAGTGCTGCCTTGCTCACGGCCTCAGAGGAGCAGGAGGGTGAGTGGGAAAGGTTATTGAGGCAAAGAGCTGGCAAAAGTCAGCTGGAAAAGTCAACAAACACCACCTTTGCAGTTGGTGCCACTCAGAGAAGAGGGGTTTTGTGGCACCAAGGTGAAAGAAAGGGGATCTAAACTCCTGAGGGGAAAAAAAAAAAAAGAGGAGGCTTTCTTTGCAGCATGTAGAAGGGGAGGGTTTTTTCTCCCCAGCCCAGTGAGTGTGAGGGGGAGGTGACTATGCATGTGATCCTGCAGAATAAGAAGGATCACCAAAGGGGTGACGCAGGAAAAGGAGGATTACTCTGCATGTGATGGCAGAAGGAGGATGGAGAAGTGTTCTTGCAAAGGGTGTATGGATGGGGATTACTAAGGGATTTTCCTGGGGATCTAGGTATAACCAAGGAACTCCACCCTCCACCTTGCACTTGGGCTAAGTGAAGGGTCATCAGAAGGTGTCACAACTCCTGATGGCTTTCTGTCACCCTTTGAAGCATTTGTTGCTTACCCAGGGAACCCAGCTGCAGGTTTCACTGGCTTTTGACGAGCCAATGCCATTTCCAAATCTCTAGTCCAAAGGAAGAAAATGAGGCCATCTTTGTGCAAGCCAAGTGTCTGCCTCCACTGAAACTAGTCAAACTATTTGGACACTTCCTCCTGTGTAGTCAAAATACAGTTTCTCATCCACACAGGATTTCATAAACAAAAGGGTGAGCAGTACAAAGAGGCTGACACACCTCAGCACAAGAAGCTCTAAAAACCTGCTGAGTTAACAGGCAGATGCTTCCCTTCGTTTCAGTGGGAGCCCTTCAAATGCCCTGAACAGACCCAGAAGTGATGCCCTGTTGTGTTCATGCACTTTCAGGCCACTGTTGCCACTTTGTAACAGGCTGAAAAAAATCACAAATTCACATATTCACAGAAAAAAATGAGTATGTTTTTTTTGGGACCATAGCCAGCAGGATCACAGCTCTCATGGTAGGAGAGGATGGCGTGGCAAGTTCACTATAAGTGTGACTTTTTTCATAGCAGTAAGAACCCTACATCTCTGAGAGGAAGGCTAAAGTCTGGCTGCAAGTGAGCCTTTAGAAACAGCAGCCTCTGTGAACAGTCCAGCAGAAATGGTTGAGTTTTGGCTCACTTGTGAAGTTTTGACAGTGAATAATTGCTGTTATTTACATAACACCCACGCACAAACCATAAATGTTTGGCTCTCTGACCTCAGCCATGACCACAGAGATCTGCAGTGGATGCTCTTCACGTCCTCCCTGTCACACCACTCCCTTCCCTGGCCCGGGCAAGGGGGAGAAGTGCTGCAAGTGATGGCAGGGATAGGGATAGACTCAGCTCAAGGTGGGGAAGCGAAGCTGGAGAGGAGCCAGGCTGCGGAAAACACGGAAAACACAAGGCTGGAGGAATGGAAGAGGACAGAGAGAAGAACCAAAGGATAATTACAGGCAGGGAGTTCTGAGCTGTTTGCCAGAGCAGAGGTGAGAGCAGCCTTTGTATTGTAGGTGCAGACTGTTTGCTATCTCCACATCCTTCCACAGAGGACACGGCACAATGCCTGCGATGACAGTCGTACTGGCAGAGCAAGAGACAGAAAATTAGCAAACACTGAAGGGGAATTACCAAGAGGGTCAAGGACCAGGAGGGGAAGAATGGGTAGAGAAAGCTAGGAGAAAAATGGAATAGCAATTGAAAGAAAAAGGCTTTAACAGAAAAAAGAAATAGAAGTTACATTCTTTGTGAGGATAAGGCTTGTTTTTGCCAGTGCCTTCCCTCGTCCCCATTGCACACCTTTTACCTTCTGCAGTCTTTGTCCTTCTCTGCACTCAACCCTTCCCCTCTCCTGGCCCCAGCCCTTGCTTAAAGTCCCTCACTGTGCCCTGCTTGCCATTTCCATTCTGTCTCCTCACCCGGTGTCCCCTCTGTCCTTGTCCACCCTGGGCCCCAGCCTCCTGCAGTCAGCACTTCCACCCACCCCAGTCATGCCCCTGCCAGGAGCTACCCCTGCCTGCTCTGCCTTCTTTCCCAAGAGCCAGTCCATGACCCTGCTGCTCTGTTCTTTCCTATCCAGCCCCCCTTCATCTCCTGCAGACTCCAAATCCTTTGTGCCTCTGGGTTTCCAAGCTGAGGCACCTGTGAATTCACAGAATTCACAGAATCACTGGGTTGGAAGAGACCTCCAAGATCATCAAGTCCAACCCAGCCCTAACACCTCAACTGAACCCTGGCACCCAGTGCCACATCCAGGCTTTGTTAAACACACCCAGGGATGGGGACTCCACCACCTCCCCGGGCAGCCACTCCAGAACTTTATCACCCTTTCTGGAAAAAACTTTTCCCTGATATCCAACCTGTATTTCCCTTGGCGCAGCTTGAGAATAAGGGGATGTTTTCCCTGTTGCACAGAGAGGCAGAACCCCAGGTTTGCTGGTGCTCTATGTTCTACCTGGGAGCTCAGCATCCTCACTGCAACGACTGACATCTGCCAGTATGCCTGCCTTGGAGGAAGATGCCATCATCCTGCTACAGCTCCACCACCTGCTGCAGCAGCACGTGGCTTTCCCTTGAAGGCACTCATGCCAAGCCTCAGCCAAGCTCAAACCCGTGCTAGGTCTCTTCCCAAGCTGTCCATGCTGTGTCTGCCCTTGGCCCAGTGGGCAGCAGCTGGTTGCTCCCCTTTCCCTCTGTGAGAAGCCATGGAGCAGGGATGGAGGGCTCAACCCTACAGGGAGGCCACTTCAACCCAGCCATCCCTGCAGCCAGAGCTGGAAACAGCCACATCCCAGTTAACATGGAGCCCAGGGACCCTGCATCTGTTCTGGCAAAGCACTCATTCCACTCTTCCCTCTGGGCTCTGGTGGAAGGGTCACAGCACCCAAGGACCCTCCTCACTGGGATGCAGCAGCACAGGGCACCCCTGGAGCAGCAGGGAGCTCCACCAGGTCAGGAGGAGAGGTGCTGGCAGGACAGATGACAGCAGGATTATCCCTCTTCCTGCCAGCAAGGGTGAAACTGGACAGCTGGGAAGCAATGAACCCTGACCGGTGCTGCTGCTGCTGCAGCGGCAAGAATGCTTATTTTTAAACTAAGCAGAAAGGAAAAGGACTGTCACCATGTCTCCTGCAGATCAGTTGCCACCCAGGTCCAAGCTGTGTTTTGGGACCTTGGAAATGTCATTTTACCGTTTCACAGTACTTATCCACCTGAGACTGAGCAGATGAGGATTTACTTTCCTTTTACTCCTCCTTCACTCCCCCTCACAGAGCAGTTGCCCTGCACCGCTGCCTGTGCGAGCGTGAAGGTCAGAGCAGCTGGACACCACCTTCCTGGAGCTGTCACACACTGACAGGCTGAGGTGGCATGATGGCAACAAAGAGAGGGGCTTCAAAAAGCAGCCAGGAGGGAAATGTGCCATTGTTTCATTGCTCATGAAGAAAACCGAGAGCAGGATCACAGATGGGACCTGGGGAGCAGGGAGCCCAGCGGGACTGACCACCTGAGCCCTCCCTGGCTTTGCAGAGGGTTTGGCAGTGAGCTCCCTGCTGCTGTGGCTCTGCTGTGGCTCATACCCACACCAGCTGGTTTAGCTCCAGCCTGGGTATTACGCATTAGTGCTTCAGTTATAGCACAAACAAGCAGGCTGATCCAGCCAAGGTAAAGCAACTTTCGTTTGCAGCCCTGGATCAAACACCTGCCTTGGCCAATTTGCAAGAGCACCTGCCTGCGTGTGGCTTTCCTTCACTTCTGCCTGGGAATCAGGAGGAAAGGGAAGAGGTACCAGGCACAGCAAAGACATACAAGGAGAGGGATGCCTGAACTCCCACCGACCTCTTTTGTTTACCCTTAAAAAGAAACTCCTGCCCTTCAGGCTGTAAGTGGACTTTTGTGTCACAAACCAAAACTCACAACCCCTGTTCAAAGAAATCTCAGGCGGCAGCTCAAATAACACCTCTGTGTGAGGATGTGCTCTGGCATTTGGCAAACAGTGATAGATAAACAGGTAAATCTGTTAGCAGTGAGAAGGGGAGGTAATTTGTTGTGGGGATTTGGGATTGTAGCCACAGTGGCTAGAACAGACACTCTGAGGTATCCCTGCTTAATTAGAAACACAGCTGGGTTTTGTCAAGGCAGGTAGCTTCTCTGATGTCTGCTAATGGACTAAATTGCATTTGTGTAGACTGAATTTTGGTCTCCCTGACTGCTGGGAATAAGAAGTAGATTGGGCCCTGCCACAAGCAGCTTTCTCTACCAGTAAGTCATCCAAGCACTAGAGTTGTTGCATCCTGCCAGCATCCCCTGGCTGCTGGGCATGCATTTCCCATTTCAGCTTCCTTGTTGATCACACTTAGCCAGAGCTTGGTCTGATCCCTTATCTCTATCTTACAGCCTGGGGTTGACCACACAACTCTGGGAAAACCAAGGAACTCAACCTGTTCAAAGATCTTTCCTCCACCTGCCCAAACATAAGCCCTGGCACCTCCAAAGGAGCAACTGTGCCTTATGAAAGGCAGAATACCACAAGGAAAATGGCAGATGCTGGAGCACTGCTCTGTACTGTGTCCCACTGAGGTGTGTCCCGTGCTGTCACAAGCATTTCTGATGAAAAATTGAAGCAGCAACTGAAGCTGAAGTGATGAAGTGAAAACACCTGCCTGCTGAGAAATGTTAAAGAACCTAAATTTACCTGGGAGGCATTTGGAGACAGGGTCATTTATTTTTCCTGGCTTCCTGCCAGCTAATCCTTCTTCTGTGAGACCGCTGCCTTTGAGGGGCTTTGTGCCCTCTGACTCTGCAGCTCTCCCAGCTCCAGATGGCCCAAGGAAAAAAATTAAAACTGGGGAGGTTTCAGAAACTTGCCTCCTCTGGTCTGAGAGGAGCTGACAAAAGTCAGCTGCCGAGCCAGGAGCTGAACTTCAGCTCTCTTGCTTCCTTCAGCTACTGTGCTGTGTGATGTTATTAGACTTGTTGCTCCCAAAAGCATCGCTTTTAGGATCAGCTCCAGAATGACTGTGGAATAAAGGCAGCTTACGATCCAGGCGTAATTCCTAAGGTTTCTAACCCTCTCAGAGCAGTTGAATAATGAGAGCAAGAAGCAGAAACCATCTGGAACAAATCCTTCAGTCTCTGGCACGCAGTGTTTTGATACTCCCCCGTGACCTGAAAGCCTGTCCAGAGCTACTTCACCTACCCAAGCCCGGATGTCCTTAAGGGTGGGAAAGCTGTGCCTTCCTGGTGCAACTAGGGAAAAGATTTCAGAAGAGGTGCAGACCCAGTTCTCAGCAAGTTTTTCAGTCCAAGGGCTTCATGGGATGTTCTCTTCAACTTCTGCCAGGCATTGTCCACAGAAACGCAGAAAAGTCTCCTGTTCTGCATACACTGTCCAGGAAAATTGGAAAGGCTCTGTCTAAACTGTGTCCAGGGGAAAACCATGCTAACAATCACTCAACAAGGCTGAATGTCCTTGGCAGCTATTAATTATTATCAGTCCTTTACTTCAGCAAAGCGTATGAGAGGCTTTCAGATGTTGCATTCTGCAATCCCTGCACAAGCTGTTATTGATTTGGCAGACGAAAACGAGGGTGATAAGTTTGCGTTTGGAGTGAGCTGGAAGCACATGAATTAAACCCTACAGCCAGGAAAGTATGTGCTTTGTTCTGAAGGACATGTTGCTTTTTGCTTGTTCAGTTGAACCATTCTTTGCTGTCAAGGTCTCTTTCCTCCTTTTGGGAGATGATTGATTGATGGAGAAGAAGCTTACTTTTGACGTATTTCACGGAGGAAACTAGAATTAGTGGTTACTGAATGCTGGTAAAGCATTCATGGTTTAGATTCTGTCCTTTCATAACCCTTTTATGAGAGCCCTTGACAAGGTTTGCCCCTGTATGTTTTTCCTTTGGTTCCCAGGCTCCTCAGTGGTGGGACAGAAACACAGAAATCCACGAGGATGGTGGATCCCTAATAGGACAAAAAGCAGGGATCTTATAGCTGCTGTCCTGAGGATCTTTGGCACTATGGTTGGCCTCTCAGTTTCCCAGCACAGCAGAAAGTTGAGCCACCCTCATTTGCACAACAGCCTAAACCAACCTTGTGATTTGCCTTTAATTTGCAGTTTGCTTTCCGCTCTCTCCTGCTCCTTTCCCTCCTCCCTTTGTGTTCCTCATTCGCACTGCAATCAGAGGTGGGTTAGCACAATGCAAGTGTGATTCAGGTTTCAATGACTGCCACCATCTGGGATGAATCAGAGAAGATGCAGCAGGCAGGGATGGCTCAAAGGGAGGTGGTTTTCCCTTCAGAGATTTTTAACAGGAGGGACTCACACAGCCTGCTTCAGGCTCTCAGCTGAGGTGCCTGCACATTTAAGGGGACCAACTCCCTGAGTGGATGCTGGACAGAAGCAGATACCTCCAGATGTGGTTCAAAGTTGCTCCACACTGATGGTTAAGGTGGCAAGATATGAAACCTGCTCATCCTCCTCCCTGGCACGGGCCTGGTCCATCACATGCACGCCATACAAAGAAAATATCTGTGCTACCAAATGGATTCCTGCCATGGGATATCCCCAGGCACTGGCTGCTGCTGGTATATCCACACTACCAGGATGGTCCCTAGCCTGATTTTCCCTTGGATCCACTCCCCAGGAATTCTCCCAGGTGGTCTGGGAGTTGTTGGGAGCCAGTGAACCTTTCCATGAAGCATTTTGCAGAGGCCATGCCGAGCTGCAAGGCGAGCCAGCCTGGCTGTGGCTGCTGCCTGGGGAAGGGTCTCAGGGAAGTTTGATGTCCAAGCACAAACACAGCCCATTTCTCTGGGGTTTCTCTTCACTTTCTTCCTCTCCTGCGCCAGAAGAGCCCTGCCTGAGCCCAGCAGATGGCACTCCACCATGAATTTACACCGAAAAGCCCCTCATAAATAACCTGTCCCATCTCTGGGGGGGGGAGCAGCGTGGTGGGACAGGGCTGCCCTGCTCACCCACACCCCACAGGGCTGCTGCTGTCATGGGAAAGCCATGCCAAGTCTGGGCACGAATTTGAGGACTTTGAATAAAATTCCTTCATTTATATATGTATCCATATATATGCACACCTACCTGCCTACTTTTGTTTAGTTGCCTTTTTTTGAGCAGACAGCTCTTCCTTTTTGTTGCTTCTGCCAGCTTTTCACCCATCTCCAGCAGCAAGAGATGCTTGCAAGCACAGAGTTTTAGCCCCCTCTGGTACCAGATGAAGCCCAAAGCTCAGCTCTTGTTACCTCTTGTGGGTGGCTGGGCTCCTTGCTGAGCTGGGGCATGACTTCTTTTTTTTTTTTTTTTTTTTTTTTTTTTTTTTTTTTTTTTTTTTTTTTTTTGCCATAGGCAAATTGAAATTGGGCTTGGAAAGTGGAAAGTTCCTGCTTGGCAGCAAACTGCTGCTCCCAGGGTCAGTGTCTGCACACAGGCTCCTCGCCTGAAACTGGAGTGGGCTCAGGGCAGCTAATGTGGCATTTCAGGACTGCTGAGCCAACAACCACAGCTTCCTACCAAGCATTTTAGCTCTCCCTAAGTGGCTTTGGATTTCGTCTGTCTCCTTTTTTCCCTCTGACATTTCAAAAATGTTCAGACTCCTCAGAATTTGTGCTGCAGTTTTGAAACAGTTGCCTCCACGATGCTGATTTCTCTCTTAAGGGCACAAGATGCCCCATCCCTGGAAGTGTTCAAGGCCAGGTTGGATGGCAATGCTTGCCCTGACCTTTGCTGAGTTGTCCATTAATTCCCATCTCCAATCACAGGCAGCAAAACTGTTCCCTGAACAACCTGAACTGGCAGGTGCAGGTGTCTAATCTTGGATGAAAAAGAGCAGAAAGGAAGAAGAGAGATGAAGGGAAAGAGACAACCTAGCTCTTTTCTGGAAGAAAAGAGAAAAAAAAACAACAAAAAAAAAGCTGCCACAAGCATTGGGATCTCTCCTTTGCTCTCTGGAGCCAGACAGTTCATAAGAACCATGAATAGGCCTGAGAGCATCTCAGAAAGTGAAATCCCTTCCTTCCCCTCTCCCCAACTCTGGTGCTTGCTGTTTGCCCTCTGGTTTTCCAGCTCATGTGGTCTTTCCTCCTCAGTCCCAGCTGGCAGAGCTCAGCTCTCCTCCCTTAACAGGCAGAGTTTGGCCTCTGGTTGCTTCCTTGGCCCTTTCCATCACAGACTTTGTTTCTGCTACATCTGTTCTTCACCAGAAGGGAACAGCTCAAACCGAAATCACCCTCACTCTGCATCCCTTTGGGTTTTCAGTCGAAACAGTTCTAGCTGTGCTGGGAAGGGAAAGGCTGAGAAAGTCAGGGACTGGGGAAAGGGATTGGGCATGGAGGGAGAGAGGTTTGCAAGAGGCAGGGAAGAATGTCTTGGTGCAGGAGAAGCAGAGAAGCTTCATCCCCAGCCCAGCTTCCCTGAGCAGACATCTCTCTGCCACAGCCCTGAAGGTAAAGTCATCAGAGCTGGGGCAGGAGAAAAGCTGCTGAGCCTTTCAGGATGGCCTTTTGCCTTCCCGCTTGGCATCCACGTGTGGTGGGGCCACCCCCAGCATGATGGGAGGTTGGGATGTGGCTCCTTCCAAGTAACCCTGGGTGGCTCAGGGTATAGGTAATTGCCTAGGGATTTCAGAGTACAGAATTTGAGGCATTTTCTTCTCCCTGGGCTTGTTCCAGCCTGGATTCACATGCACATGGCGCTGACCTCAGGGCTTAGATCAGTGAAGGCACCAGCAAATATGCAATTCCCTTTCCATGGGGAAAAGGATAAGTATGGCTCATGTGCAGCCAAAAAAGTGGTTTCTCCAGGCTTCTCCTCCTGCTGGGTCTGTGTTGCTGGCAGGAAACTCACAGGACATCTGCCTGCAAAGGGAGAGGGAAAGTCACTCTCCTTCTGCATGCGGTGCCCTTGGAACTCGTCTGGGCAAATAAATGAGCACAGAGAAATGACCCATTGCTGGGACAGAGCTGCACATCAGGTCAGTCTGCAGCACGAGCAGAGACTTCTCTGGTGGGTGCAGCTTGCCTCGTGACAAAACCCTTTTGTGGATATACAAAACTCATCTGCAGGACTGTCATTTCAGTGCCTTTATTGGAAGTTACATTTCTGCTGAAAGTTACAAAAAGGAGCCACAGATCTTGAATCAGACACTGGCAGAAGACTGACTCGTGTGTCTGTGGGATTTTTTTTCCCTATAGAGTATGAAGGAAAAGGTTCATCCAACACGTCCAAAGTGTCCAAAACCTCAAAGAAAATTAAAAAAAAAAGGAAATTGTGTATATACTAATGTTTTGTTCTTGCCATTTCCACCAGCTGACTTAGAAGCCTCATGCAAAGGCTGCACTTCCATCCCAGGCTGTGATACCAGCACTGGGTACTGCTGCCATAAGCAGTTGCCAATTTAACCAAAAGAGAAGACACAACAGCACAGAGACAAAGCGATAAAATGTGCAGTTTTTACTGAAGTGTTTAATTCCTGCAATTCCTCCCATTGGTTCCCTTTCCTTTTCTTTCTTTTTTTCTTTTTTTCCAACTCTCCTCTTTAACTTTCACCTCAGAGCCAGAGGGCTGGCTCAGCCCAGCGCCCAGAGCTGTTGTGCGCCCACAAAACCCACAGCCAGACGAACCAGCCTGGCTCGGAACCACATTTTTGCTAAAACCCTGCAATTTCTAGGCCTCCCCCTCCATGCCATCCTCCAGCATCACGCCTCCACGTGTGCCCACAGAAGCCCTTTGTCTCTCCAGACCCCTCGGGGGCAGCTGTCCGGATTTCCAGGGAGCAGCCCGGCTGGGGAAGGCGATAAGCCCCGCGTTTATCTCCCCGGCAGGGAGAGAACAGCGTGTCCTTGACCCGGGCAGGTGCTGGGCACGCCGGGCTGCCGGCAGCTGGGCTGGGGAATGCTGTTCCAAATCCTACAGGAGCAGCACAAGCGGGGCTGCAGCCCCCAGCTGGCTGCCACCCGTCCGGGTCAGCTTTTGGGGTGATGCCACCTCATGTCCCTGACATCTGGGTGTCTCACAGGATGGGCAGCAAGCAGCAGTGCTGGAGGGAAACTGAGGCAGGCACTGTCTGTGGCTTTCCCTCTTCTTCTAATTTCCCCCCATCTCGTCTGTTTTCTTGCAAAAAATAAAAGCTCTTTAATTGTGTGAGTTATCCTGTTGTGAACAATGAGCTTAGGTTGTAACTGTGTTTATTCAGGGTAGGTTTCTTCTTGCAACTGGTTTTAATGCCTTGGGCCTCCCTGGGACGTTCAGCTAAAGGAGCAGAGTTAATTGGAGGCGTCTGGCTCAAAATACTAAAAGTCACTTGAAACCTGCAATTTTGGACAGATTAAAGAAATCTGTGAAAGCACTCAAATGAACCACAGATCCTGCAGCATACCCAGGGTACAACTTCTATTAGCCTGCAGTAGACCACAGATGTGGAAAAATGCTTTCAATGAACATTTGTTGAGGAAAAAGCTAAACATTTGTGATTTACAAAATACCCACGGCAACGTATTAAGCTGTCAGCCATGGCACAGTCTTGCCTCCCTTGCTAAAGCAACTGGGCTATGGTTTACAGCATCTATGGGAACATTTTGCAGGATAAGGAATTATCTTAAATATCTTCAGTATTTTTAGGAAAATCTTAGCCAAGAAACATCCTTTCCTCTAACTCCTCACACCAGCCCTCTCACCTCTCTTCTGCCCCAAGCCCATCTGAGCACTCCCCTATATCAGTGATATTTTTGCCCAACATCTGGGAGGAACTATGAGGAGGATTCCATCTTATCAGAAGGCTAATTAATTACATTATTATACTATATTATTCTATACTATATTACACTCTATTACATTACATCTAAACTGAATCTGCCAAGCACCCAACTCAACTCAACTGCACAGAATCTTGTGCCTGTCTCCTGACCGACAGTCTGCACATGTGCTTGGCCCTGATAGGCCCAGGAAACAAAACACCACCACTCTGGGTAAACAGTCTCCATACTGCATTCTGCTTTGGCACAGCACAGGAGCAGAGAATGAGATAAGAACTGTTTTGATCATTCTTTTCTCTGCTTCTCTCAGGTTCAGAGAATGTGAATCCCACACCCCTGGGACCTGTGATGAAGTTAAAATGGTTGCATTGATTTCCAGATGTTGCTGGAGGAGCACCAGCATATTTGCTTTTGACCACTTATCCCTCCATCGCCACCACACCCTCCTGTGTCAGGGACAGGCAGGCACCTCCAGTCACTGGGTCCCTGAGGTGAGCCACAAGTGCCATGAGCGTGAAAAGGAGGGACTGGGAGGCAGCTGAGCATCCCCTGGGCTTGTGACACGGTGCTTGGACTCATCCCCCAATTCAGGGTGGGAAGAGCTTTCCCTGACCAGCAGAGACACAGCAAATGTCCCCTCCACTCTGGCATGAGGCTGTGATGGGCATCTGTGAGGGATCAGGGCAAAGGAGAAGAAAGACCATGTGCTTAAAGCCAGCTGTCACTTTGGAGGGAACAGCTGGCAATTTGGTGTGTGATTGAGATTGATCCAGACCCCATGTGGGAATGATGTCTTCCAGGGAGGAGACAGATGCCTGGGCTTTGTGGGCTAACAGGCCACAGGCTCAGAAGAGACCATCCTCCTTTGGTCCCACATCTCCCTGAGTTTTGTGTGTGCTGCTTTTTGTGGTTGGGGGTTGGAGAACAAAAGAGAGCTTGTTAAACACAGGGTTTGTTCAACGTGTTCATTTCATGTTCTTGGGATGCTGAGTTGGCCGGGCTCTGCTCAAATCAAGAAGCCAAGCTAGTTTTGGTTGTGCATCAAAATGTATCAGTAAAATAAGGATGGATGTTATGGCACTGGAAAGCCCATCTCAGTTCCACTGCTGGAAAGGCTCTTCCTGGGGCAGATCCCGAATGGAAAGAACCAACCCAAAAAAGGAAAGCAACCAGGCAAGGGAGACCTGTTGCTTTTAATACCTTGTCAGGAAAAAAAAGGGAGGGAGGGAGAAAGGAAATGAAAATATTGCTGTTGTCTCTGTACAAGAGCCTCTAAGCTGTGAGAGTTCTGATCAGAATTTCTCTGAAATGCTGAAGAAAGTCTTTTTTTATTCTCATACTTTTGTCTGTTGCCCTTTAGGAAATTTCAGTCAGCTGTGCCATTTTGCCTTTTATCCCATAACTCTGCTGCTCTGACATTCAGGTTATGGACCAGGAACACACACTGGCACCAGTGACAGCCATTGTTTTCCTTACAATGCTTGGGTCACGAACCAGTAGGAGAAAATTGGCATTCAATTCATGAGAACTCTTGCAAAATCCCAAATGCTGCAAAGCAAATGCCCCATCTCTCTTCTGGCTTCTTGGTGCTGTGAGAATTTCACTGGGAGTCAACAAACTACCTAAGTTTATTTTATTTTATTTTATTTTATTTTATTTTATTTTATTTTACTTTATTCTGGCTTTGTTTGGATATTCTGTGGCAACAGGGTCAACATGAGGGTGAAAAGTACTGGAGGGGGAGGAAGAATGGGAAGTCAATAAAGAAAAGAAAATAGGGGAGTTGTGAGCAGAGGAAAAGGCAGAAATAGGTAATTTAAAAGGGATGTCAATAGTGGCAGCAGAAGCTTGGGAGAGGGAAATGCAACTCCACAATCCCAGTCCACAGAAGGAAGCAAAATAAGTTCCTAACCCCAGCAAAGGGGTGAGGGGTATGCAGCCATTTGTACCACAGGTGGCTAAATAATAAATAAGTCCAACTGCATCTGCTGTCATCATTGTTAACAAAGGCTTGAAATCCTCTGCCCTAAGACCATGCAGCCCTTTGAGACCATCCAGCCAAAAATCCATTTATTTCTGTTGTATTAATAGAAGCAGCTCAGGAAGCCCTCAGCCCAGCACGGTTTCAACACTTTATACAGCAGGGGGTCTTAATGGGATCTCTTCCATCCAGGGTGCCATTAGTTCCCTTCCCCATCTCTCCACTCCCCCCTTTTTAATAAAATACTAGTCTAAACACACACTGGGGTGTTAAGAGCAGGGCTTTCTGCACTGGATGGGTGTGAAGTAGCTCTGACTCGTTTTAGACTTTAGCTTTAAACATTTGTGCCAGTGGGAAAAAAAAAAGAAAAAAAAAAACAACAAAACCTTTCTAAGTCTGAGTGACCAGGTGCTGCTTTTCCTACTTCTGCATTACCATTTCTGTTTTTCTGCCCTCTCTGTCCCTCAGTCTGCTGCCTCATGTCAGGGACACTCGGTACCTGCTGACAGTTTCCATCACACGCTCCTGCTGGGTGGGTCTGCAGCTGGGCACGGCTCTGGGCTGTGTGGGAAGCCTTTCAGATGGCCTCAGCTGTGGGGTGTTGTTCCTTATGGCATGGTTGGCAGATGGGAAACATCTGTGTCCATTATACATTTTGAAAATTGCTCCTCAGCACCCCTGCACAGGACTGGATGGCTGGGGACCTGAGTCAGTCATCTTTTGGGGCCTGAAAGTCCTTCAGGGAAATAGTCACTGACAGCAGCACCAAGTGATTTGGTACCATTTTGTGGCCAGTTGGCACAGATGGCCTGGACAGTTCCCATCAGAAAAATATTGATTTTTTTGGGAAGTTCTTAGAGACAATTCTTCAAATGGGTCCATAGTCACGGAAAGAACAAATACTTGGTAAAAAGTTTTCTGTTTGTGGCATTCTGTTTGTTTGGTTTTTTTTTTTTAATTCTTTGGCCTGGATGTTGACTGGCCCCTTATTCCAGCTGTCCTGGTCTGATCATTTACAAACTAACCTGGCACAGCAGCCTTTTGGACTTTTTCCTCCCTCCCCTGAAATAGCAGGCAGCTTTCTGCATAAAAACAGCCAAGCAGTTCACAGGTTCTGCTCAGGGGACCTTGTTTGCTTGACAAAACTTGCTGTTGGTTATGTTTTCAGGTAACTTGAGTGCTACAAGGACTCCCCGTTCTTGTGCTTCCCAACATGCAGCTGTGATGGAAATCACAAATTTGAAAGAAGCAAAATCTCTCTCCTTTCCCTGCTGCCCCCTGGTTTCCTCATGTTCCTATTGAACCATTTGGAGCCAGACTTTGGGGAGAGACTGAAGTACCTTGGAAGTGAAGTGGAGCCCTTGGAAAACAGCTTGTTTCCACACAGTCTCCAGCGTGTGGGAACAGCAAACTGCGTCTTGTCCCACTTCATCTGCCGCATTTCATTACGCTTCTGGACTGATCTGTTCAGTATCTCTCTCTCCCTCTCCTGCAGCTGTGGGCAGAAGATGATAAATTAGATGTATTAAAGCAAATACTCCCCGTGCCCTCAGGTCTCTGCCATTCCAGCTGTCTGAAATCATGCTTTCTTCCCCAGCCAGAGCATTGCGACAAATGAGGAGAGTCCCTCAGTAACCGCGGTTGGTGTCGGCGGGGACTTTGAAAGCAGAGTCTGGTTCTGGGAAGTGAAGGCTGCTTCAGGCAGAACAAATACAAATGCTGCCATCTTACCGACCTCTTCCCTTTGTCTCTGCCTCATTCCTCCCCATTGGTGTTTTTGTGGGCAAACCAAGCAATGCATGGCTCGCTCGTTACTGTCACACACTTGGGGCACCCCAGGGAGTCACGATGCAGATTTTCCATTAGCGTCAAACATACATGAATTTATGAACTCCCATAACCTGGAGCTGATGAGAGCAGATTAGGGAGCAACTGTTTTTAGATAGCTTGCATACCTAAGAAATCAGCTAATATAAAGCTGCCTGCTGAAAGGTCATTTATTTCCCAAAGAGCGTGAGAGAATATTGTGGTGAACCCTTTTTGTTATGTTGTCACTTTGTTATATACATGTACATACACATTGAGGGTTTGGTATTCATTTCTCTCTCTCTCTCCTCACCCTGAGCTAATTCCCTGTGCTTTATGACGTGCCTCCTGTACAAGGACTTCTCATTGGGTATGAGACCTTTGGGACCCAAGACTGAAGACACAAGTGTCTAGTTTTAATGGAGAAACTGTGCCAGAGCTCACCAGATAACAGATGGACCAAGTCACCAAGATGAAGAATCTGCACCCTGCAGTTGCAGTACAGCCCTTTTGGAAAGACCTGACTGCACAAAATGAGAGCTGTGAGAGAGAGACTGCACTTCCCAAGTATCCCATCAGCAGCAGGTCTCTGGTCTCATTCAAGGTGTGTCCGTGCCCTCCTACAACACCCCTGCTATACAGAAAGGATTGTCCCTTATGTGTTCCATAGTAGGCTCTGTCCCACATCACAGGGTCTGAGGATTTAAGATGAGTGTCTAGTGCCCAGACACACCAGAAATCCCCTAATGAAATGAAAACTGAATCCTGTGCTTTGATACAAGATCATCTCTCTGTCCATAGCACTGAAGTTCTGGTTTTGGTTTTAGAGAAAAGCATCATTTGAAGCTGTTTGTTCTTTCCACAATTATGTTTGTGATTAAGTTCAGGTTGCAAGCACAGGAAGAGAGTTCATCTGGCACTGGAATTCAGCCTTTGTTTGGAGCCGTGATGGGGGACATCCCACAGCGAAATGCAATGGAAATGTTCAACTTTGGAAATATCCAAATTAGCTTAATTCTCAACTTTTACCATATCACACCATCTCCTTTTAGACCTTCTTTGTAACACCTCATTTTTGGATTAAGATCAAGTGCTGCATTTGTTCTTGGTGGAGGGGGAAGGGGGGCTTGCAAGCAGCATTTCTCCAGTGAATGAATGCAAAATGCCTCTGGTAACTTGAGTTTTGAGTAGCCCCAAGTGCTGAGAGAGGGTGGAGAGATCAGAAATGGTCATGACAGAGTGCTGGTCATCCCTAATCCTGTAAGAACCTTAGCAGCCTTGCTCAGTGCAGGGACAGTCATGCCAGGGGAGCAGAGCAGTGCCTCTGAGCTCCCTGACACTCACTGCATGGAGCCAATGGAAAGGGCAAGAGATTTCCTTGGACCAGGTGCTTTATGTGATTTATCTGGTTTGTGAGTAGAGTTGCTTCCCTCCCATGTGATGGAGGGACTGATATGGGCTAGAGAGGGAGAGGAGGGAGAAGAGAGGTTGACATGCCGGGTGGAAATACACAGACTGAGAGTGCACCCTGCTCCTGTGTTCTGTTTTGTTCAAGAGATGAATAACTCCAGTGCAGAGAATCAGAATTCTTCACCTGACCCTCTCTGTTGCAAGAAAAAGATGTGGGATTTCAGGGGTAGGGAAGATGCATTTTCCCTCAGCTTCTACATACCTCTACCTTCCCCCAGGCAGACAGGAGACTCTCACAGACCTGGGCTCCCTGGTGCCTCAAGAAATTGTCAGGTCCCAACCTCACTGAAGGCAGCCCTGTGTGCATTATATCTCCCAGGAACCAGACACGGGGATTTCTCTGTATGGACAATTGCTGTAAGATTCCTATTCCACTTGTCAGCAGCGCTCACAGCCACCCCAGCACTCCCCTGTGTCACTTGAGGGTCCTGGCAGGGCAAAGGCACAGGCAGCTGCTCATTGCCAAGGTCAGCACTGCCTGGGCTGAGAGCAGATTACACCAAGAGATCCAGAACAGCCTTGTCCAGCTCAGATGCCCCTGAATACTTTGCATTTCTCAGTCAGGGTGATAGTCCTTGCTCAATTATTTTCCTGAAGAGAAGGCATTCAAGTCACTGATGGCAGCACCAAGAATTCAGAACACTTGAGAGCCCATGGGTGAACCAAGCTGAAATGCTGATGCAGCTCGCCGTACCCTCAAGCAGAACTGATGTAAATTGGGTGAACAGAGCTCAAAAAATGTTCATGTCAACTCCATGATCTTGCAAGGAATGTCTTGCATTGACAGGCATGGGTGAACTCTAGGTGTCCACAGGTCAGAGATAAATCCCAGTCTCCTCCATGCCTAACTCAGGAAGATGACACAACTTCCTTCTTCTCAGGAAACTGAAGAAACAAGGATGCTCAGGTGAATTTCCAATCCCAACAACCATTTGGTGGTGCCTAAAGAACATCAGCCATAAATGCCTTTTCAATCCAGCTTAGAGAGAGGAAAGCAGACTGCCCCACAGCCCCACTGGGGTTTGTTCCTCTCTGCTGTACCTCTGGGAGCATTTCAAAAGTAACTTGGAGATTGAAACAGAGTTAGGGGGTTCCTGCCCTCTGGCCCAGCCATCACAGCAGCTCTCATCAATGCCAGGCCAGAGCAGACACTCCTGCTGAGTGAAACCATGAGGGCAGAGGGAATCCTGTCTCCCTTGGAGCAGAAGGAACAGGACAGAGGAATGATGATTCCCCAGCAGATGGCTTGTCCACGGAAAGCAACACTAAGTTAATGAGCTGTGCTCTGCATGCCTCCCAGAGGGAAGCAGCAGCGAGATAAAGATTCCAAAACCGACCACTTCAGCTCAGGATCTGAGCTGCTTAAAAACCTAATGGTGCCTAGGAGGCAGAAAGGACAGTCCAGAGTCCTGGGTGTCTTCATATTCTCTGCTTGAGGCATTTTACTCCATCCTGGAGGGAAAAGACAGGAAGAATAAGGTGTGCTGTGATGCAGTTTATTTAGCAAGTTTAGAAAACACAGTTGTGATCGTGGCTTGAACAACTAAACTGGATAAACTCTCAGTCCTTTCCTGGTGTAGTTAAAGACTTTGCAATCCTGCTCTGGATGAATGTGCTTTTTTATGTTTTGTTTTGGGGTTTTTTTTGAGGTTTTTGCTGTTTAACTTGGCTTTGTGTGCGTGAAATGTGGTGGAATGGATTACAGATGTGTGCAAAGATCTGTAAATAGCAGTTTCTTGCTTACAGTTTTGAGTGTATACTGTTTATCATGCTAAATGCATTCACTATTTCATTCAGAATCGGCAATTGCAAAATATTTTAAAACAGATTCTTTTTAAAAGTAAGGGGGAAAAAAAAATCAAACAAGGTTGGTGTTTTCTTTTTAAGATTTATGACTAAATAGTTGAGCATAAGCCAAGGCCTGAGGACAATCTTCGACCCTTTGAAAATAATATCCCTGATTAAAATAATAATAACAACATAAAGAACCTACTTTTAAGACCGTGCTTTTCTACAGTTTTATACCACCACAACCTTTCTACCTTACCTACAAACACTCTGTCATGAATACAATAAAAATCTAGGAAATTGTTTTTACTCAGGAAAAAAAAAATAAGCCACCCAAAAAGGTGGGTTAATGCTGGGGGAAAAAAGGGTTCAGAGTAAAAGTAGAGTTGAGTTGATTAAACAAGTGATTCTCCTTTAAGAAAAAGAAGAATCCATGATATTTTAGGGAAATTCCTAGTAATGAATACATGTATTTGGCTTCAGTCATTTGTTTTAATCTTTGGCCGTTTCTGTAAGATATTAATGACAGGAGTTTGGACTCACTTGTCCCAGTATGTCATGCCTGCTTACTCACTGTGGAAGAAATACAATTTTTAAATTACCTGAAATCAAATCAAATATTTAAATGACAATTTAAAAAATGACTCATAATGTTGTACCCTACAGTGCAGTATGAATGTCTTCCAAATATTCTGCATGTGCTTGCAGACCACCCCCCCCCGGGTCCTTATTTTTAAGAGGTCCTGGGTGTTTGGGGAGCCTGGCATCCTCACAGGGATTGTGCTGTACCTCTTCTGCTTGTGTTTGAAACAGGACCCTCATCCCAGAGCCCACCCATGGGCTGTCACATTCCCAGAAATGGGCAGATCAGGGCTCTTGTGCAGCCCCTCTTGGACCCCATGTCCACAGTTGACAGATTTTGCTCAGCCTTGGTGCTATACAACTCCAGGTCTCTTACCTCAAAGGGATTTACCCAAGTGAGACAGGACTCTGCCCATTTTTTGGGACGGGGCCACAGTTTCCCAATGATTTCTGGCACTGCAGATGAGCATTAATTACCTTCCACTGCCTGGAATTTTGGCTCCTTCATCTCGCCCATCTAGGCACGAATACAATTGTTAACAAACTCGTAAAGATCCAAATCACACACATCAAGCTCCTCCAACACTCTGTGGAAATACCACGAGCCCGCAGCACCCATTGCATCAGGTTTGAGCTGGGCTGTGCTGCCAGAGCCCTGGCAGGAGGCTGCCAGCTTTATCCCAATCCAGCCGAGCCTGGCGACCCTTTATTTGCACAGCCCTTATCTCATCTACCTCAATTGCATGCAAATAGTTCCACTCATCTGGGCCACTCCAAATCTGCCACACAGAGCATGAAAAAAACGCCTTGGCCTCGTGTGTTTTTTGTAAAGGAGCAAATAAAGCAGAGGCTTGGTAAATGTGGGGAGCTGTGGCTGCCTCTGCTGGGCTGGAGGGTGTCCAGGGTTAGGGAGTGTGCCCAAGGCCAGCACCCACAGGGCCTGAACAGTGAGGGAGCTGTGTAGCTGTGGAGGTGGATGGTTACCCATTCAGTTTTTATCTTGAAACAGCTAAATCTGTCTCCTTTATCTACCAGGGTCAGTAAAGCCCACAGCATTATTTGTCTTGGCAGCAGGCAGAGGATCCCTGTAGAAAAGGCCCCCATGAGTGACCCCAGCACCAGGGAATTAAGGCCATGTGCTCCCACAGCAGTGCCTCCAGACCTTCAGCTTTCCACCATGTCTGTACAAGGCGACCGAACCCAAATTCTACATTTAAACATCCCCAAATTTGGTCTGGATGTGAGCAGCAGGGTCACCTGTTGGGGACAGGGCCAGACACCCCATGGCCTGTGCTGCAAGCCCCACCAAACCAAGGGTCCTGCTCCTCAGGGCCACCTGCAGATCCTTTTATCCTGGGGAAAAAAAAACCTCTCACTCCACTTAGATAGATATTTTCCATGTCCTGAGTTCTCCTAAGAGTTTAACCCTTTCTGTGCCTCAGCCAGCTGTCACAGAATTGTAGAATGATTTGGGTTGGAAGGGACCTTAAAGATCATCTCATTCCAACTCCCCTGCCACCTGCTAGACCAGGTTATTTAAAGCATCTGATCATCCAGTCTGGCCTTGAGCTCTTCCAGGGATGGGGCAGCCACAGCTTCTCTGGGCAACCTGTGCCAGTACCTCTTTACTCTCTTCCTAACATCTAATTTAAACCTCTCCCCTTTGAGTTTAAAAGAGCTGTAAAAAAAAAAAAAAAATGCAGGTGAACCAAACTGCAGGGGTTTGGCTTGGCAAGCTGCTCTGCTCTTGCTGCAGCTGTGACAGCAACATGGTTTGCACACTAAGAGTTCAAACCCAGGTTAAAAAACCCCACACATGCCCTCACTGTCTAACCCCTGTGCTGCGCAGGGGGCATGGTGTGCAGGTCACGTGCCGCTTCTTGAAGGGCAAGCAAAAATCCACCTACCTCTCCTCCCTGCCAGCAGTGCTTGCTGGTGCCCAGTGCATGCCCAAGATGCCTTTCCCCTCACCATCTGGGCTTTCACCACTTTGGGAGCCTGCTGCACTCCACAGCTGCTTCCTTTGTTTCTCCTAAACCCAGCCCCAGTTTTGCATACAGATGAATATGTGTTACATCTTGTGCTGGATGAGCAGCTCCCCCAGAAAGCCAAGGCTCCACAGAGGCTGATATCCATCATGTCCATCCCTGCCACATCCACAGGGAGCTCTGGGGCTGTCATGTGCTTTAGTTTCACTGACTCCCCTCAGCATCACCAATTATCCTTTCCATGTGTGCACCTTCTGCTGCCATTATGCAAAGCTGTTCTGCTGCAGCTCCTCACTCTTATCTTTTGATGCCTGTGAAACAGCAGGGATAATGGAGGGACAGATTATCAAAACAGGGGCTGCAGAGCAGCCTGCAGCAGTCACCTCAGAGCAGGCACCCAGCATGGCTGCACGCAGGTGTGCTCAGGTGCTGCCTTCATCAGGTATTTTATAAACAGAGCACACCATCACATGTGCAGTAAATCCCCATTACAAAGCAGATAATTATGTGTACCAAACAGAGCCCTGCGGAGTGCAGCTGGCCAGGGAAGGCTTTTCTCATCACATCCAACAGAAACCCTTCTCCTTTTTTTCCTTTTAGGGAGAGGAAAAGCATCTTCTGAAGCTCCACTGAGCAGCTTCTGGCATCAGGTATAAGGCACATCTCAGCCACACCAGCTGTGCAGAAGGGATTTGTGGTGAGTTAATGGACCTTGGGAGGCAGCAGCCCCTTGAGATGTGGTCTGCTGCTGCTGAAATGCAGAGCTCATGGAATTGTACATGATGAACAAAGACACGCTGCAAGAATAGGGGCTCTCAGGGCACTTGGCTTTCCACCCAAGCACAAGATCCCGGCTCAGGTGGCAGGAGCCAGCTCAGTTATGTGGTGGTTCTGTTTAGTTTTCTGCCTTCAGGAGCTGTCTGCTCACAGTGGTACAGAGCTGCACCCTCATATTGATGGTGCTGGAAGTGCCCCCACCTTTATTCCCTTTCAGCTGCCCAGTGCAGGCACCCTGTGGCTAGCACAGGTCACTGGTACCCCACGTGGTGTGGGATTTTTTCCTGGTGAGAGCTGTTGTGGATCTGGATGGTCCAAGTGCTGAGAAATGGGACAGAAAAGGTGATTTTGTCTGGTGGAAATGGAGATGACAGGTATCAAAAATACATGAGCAATGAAAAATTTAATCTATTTAGCAAGTGTCTGCCTTCCTGCAGTTGTGGTTTCCAGAGAACTTAATTAGCTGAAGGTTGAGCTCAATATTGTCTTAACTCACAGCCACCCAATGACTGGCCTGTGGTTTTTCTGTCCTTTGATAAAATCAATGTGAAAGTTCATGCTGCTAATGAAGAGTCCTGCTTCTCTTTTTCCAGGGTTTCTTCCTCCTTCCTCTGTCTTTCTTCAGACTGATGAGTAGGAAAGTCTGGGGATCTGAAACTGGGTGTCTCTGCATCAGTTCTTTCTGTGCTATCCAGACATGTTCACACAGGCACCTTTAATGTGCGTGCAACACCTCATGTCTGCATCAGGCTGCAGTTAGAGGGACTTGAAACAGCTTCATGGAGATTGTGAATCAAGATTTAGTATTAAGAGGTCCCAAGCAGAGTGGTTATATTGCCATATTTGGCATGATGTTGGACCAAAGGCAAACGTGCACTCAGCACATTCTCCCTCTCAGCTCAGGCATAAGTCATGGGAGATCCTTCAGTCTTGTTCAGGCTGTAAATCAGTTGAGGACATGGAGTTGTTGAGCTGCTGCAGCCTTTTTCTACTTGAGAACCATTATATCAATGCCTTTGATGCAGACATGAGGTAACCAGTTGAAGAATGTGTATGAGGGTGTTTGACTGAATTGCCCATATCCACTTCTGATGGTTTGTTTGTGCCTAATTGCACTGCAAATCCCTCATTGTGAACGAAGTGGTTGATTTTCAGATTACTGAAGCGTGCCTGGTATCAGCTGAAGCTGCAGTGCAAGAGCAGCACTCTCGCTATGACCAGGCTGAGGTCCAGCTTCAGCCTGACTCTCTTCAGCCCCTCCACTGAAGGGACAGAGCTGATGCTGCAGGTGACCTGTCTGCCTTAACACCAGTGGAGGAAAGGAGGTGAAGTGAAGGCTGAAGTGCCTTTCTGGGGGTGTCCATGCCCTCCTCTGCTGCTGGCACCAGTGCAAGGTGGGGGATGCAGCCCTGACCTGCCTTGGCTGGATGCAGCTGTAGCTGAAAAGGGGCAGCCCCTCTCCAGCACCATCCATTTTATTATTTATTCTATTCCTTGTCCTCCTTTCTCTCGCTTTTCTTTCCCTGGCAAACTACCTAACATTTTTGTGTCTGAGTGATTGTGAAATCACAGTAACAATAGTGTGTACGTAAAAGAAATACTGGACATCTTAACCTCTGTAGGGACATGAACTCGTTGTCCCTATTCCCACTTAAATGTACTGACCTGGGAGCACTTTCAGCAGGGAAAGAGGAGAATGAGACCTCAGCCGTGGACACTGAACTCTCCAGCTGTGTGAAAGATTAAAGCAATAGTCATAATCACTGCTGTAATCACTTGTTTCTTATCTTAAAACATAGTGTAAAACCTCCCAAGCATGCCTGTGAGCACACTGAGATGTATACCCACATTAATAATCACAAATTCGGTTTGTTCTTGCAACTAATAAAATAATTAGCAGCAGTCACGTAAAAGGAGAGAGAAATATGCTAATTCATGCTGGCTTCCAAATGAAAACCAGAAAAAAAAAAAAGCCTAACCCACAAAGATGGTGAAGGCTGTTCTGTTCAGCTCCCTCCCAACCCCATTTAGTAGTGGGCAGTGGAAGAGCATCCAGATCTCCCACTGATGCCCTCCTGCCTTTCCCAGCCAACACGTGGCCCTCCAGGGGGATTATCTGGAAGTGCAAAACCTAACAAAACAGAAGACTAAAAAAAAATAAAAAAAAAAAGCATTTGCACACAGATCAGGCACCCGTGGAGATTTGAAAAAAGCCATGCTGGAGATTTCTTCTTGGCAGCACAGCCAGGCCTCATGATCCCTATTAGCAGGCTGCAGCAAGGGGACAGAACATTTAAATGCTCATCAGTGGGGAAGGATACAGCATTTTGTTGATTATAGATGGAACAGAAAAGCCTCCAGATATTAATTTATTTTTATTATTATTATTATTATTAGTTCTAACAACTTGTCTGGGAATTTGGAGAAGGCATGCAGGCTGCTTTTCCCTCTGACCCGTGCTTGTGTCCCAGGGAGAGGGGAGCAACGTCCTATTGTTCAGGGGCTATTCTCAGCATCTGGAGAGCAAAGCCAGCTTCCCACCAGCCAGTTGGCAATCCCTGCAGCACCACAGTCCTGCCTGCTGGAAGAAGGAGCAGCCCTGTCCACCTTCCCAGCCACGTGCTCCTTCCCTCTCCCTCGTGCCAGCAGCAGCACTCACACAGCCCTTGGCGAGCCGAGGCAGAAAACCCGTCCAGCAACCTGCTTTGGAAAAGCAGTCCTCATCTCCCCAGAACACATTGGTTTTCAATGAGATCAGGTGCCTGAAGGCAAGGCTGCATTTTTCTGCAGCGTTTCAGACTTAAATCAGCATCAACTCTTGGAGTTTTTTTCCCTGTATGCTTCAGAGATGGTGAAACTCCCCCTTTTTCACAAAGCCCTTCTTAAGGCAAGGAAGAGATGACAACACAAAGAAACCTCGTGGTCAATCATAGCCCTGAGAGAAAGCAGCATGGATGGTCAAGCAATACATTATTCAGGCACATGGCCTTCAACCCGCTCAAAGGGCTTTTAAGCACAAATCTGACCCCCAAAATCATGTAATCGACCCCAAAGTCACAATTAAGGAACTTTTTAAAAGTACATATTTCTGATTGATTTTATTTGCCTTCGGATATCATAACATCAGTATTTTTTCCTGCTTTTTCTTTGCCATCACACTTTCTCTCCCAGCCATATTTTTTTTTTAAGTAAAGAAAGATGAGATCCAGATTTTAAAAAACCCAAAAAGTATAATTTGGAGAAAGCCACCAGCTGTGAGGAGACCTGTGCTTGCATTGCTGGCTTGGCTGTGGGTCCATGTGGGATGGCAGGACAGGTCTTGGGAGGACAGGGCTGGTCTGACAACTCCCAACTCACAGCCTTTTTTTTTTTTTTTTTTTTGGAAGAATGTGGAGGATCACACATTGCTTGTATAAGTGATGAGGAAGGGTGCTTAAAACTTGTGAGCTTGAGTGTGTGTGCCAGAAGTGCTGGGTTTTTATGGGAGATTAGACACTGCTTGACACAGCAGGTCCTCTTGCCAGATCCCTGGTGCACAGACAATTAAATGAGCCAAATAACCACATCTATCTCAGCATGCCCATGCATGTGCAAACAATTACTCTGTGGGACTGTTATTAAAGAAAATTAAATTTTAAATCTGTACCAGTCCAGGAAATCTTAAGGGAGACTAATTTTCTAGGAACCATCTAGTGGGCACAGCCTGGGTAGCCCTGGAAAGGCTTATAAATCTGGTCTTAAAGTCCCTAATCCTGTTTATCTGCTACTGTACTTATTTTAAAAACCCAGAACTTCTGAGAAATTTGGGAATTCAAAACCCCAGGGACTCGTGTAAGCCCTTTGGACTTGCAAGAACTCCAGCATTTGTTTCCAGTCATGGCAGTTTTTGGTTGCATAGGGCTTCATCACTGGTTAAATTCTGAGCTGGAATAAGACTGATTTCTCACTCTGCCTTAGCAGCAAGTTCACTTTTTACCATTTTACATGAAGTTTGCTCATCTGCTTTCGAGGAGATAAAGACTGACAAAACCTTGCAAATAAAACAAAACACCCTTTCTGGCCTCCAAAATAAACTGATGTTGGGCTTTGCCTGGCTGCTGCCTGGAATTTTGATAAAGGCAGTGAGATTGAGGGAGCCCTTGCTGTGGTCAGATGTGTGGTGTCTGTGGGAGTGGGGTTGCCCTGGAGTGTCTGGGAGAGCTCCTAAATGGAGCTGGTGCACATTTGGACATCTCAGTGGGAACTGGCACATGAAGAGGAAGGGCAGGGAGGGAGAGTTGAGGATTCTGGAGATGTCTTCACAGCCCTGGCAGTCTGACAAAGTCATCAAAAGGACATTTGCTGTCAACTGCAGAATCACCGCTCAAAAATGCTTGAAAAAACCACCAGCGTCTGCAGGAGAGAGAGAAATAAACACAAAAGTGTTTGTGTCTTTAATTAGGTGTTACTGCACAGGGATTGGGCAGGAGGAGGATGAGGAGGTTCAGGGATGATGATGAAGCAGGGGCAGCAGCAAACTGGAATTTGACTGCCTTAGTCCCAGCTCTTCTGCTCAGACCACAAGGTGACTTTCAACAAGCCCTTCTGGGCTGGGAGGTCTCCACTTCTCCATTGCCTGATAACAAAACCGAGCTCTCTGCAGATCTTTGGAGATCTGCTGCTGCAAAGAGCCATACGAGTGCAAGGTACCTTTCATCCTTTATATGATAAATGCTCCTTTAAAGCCCCCTCAGACTGCTCAGATGATTCCCACTGCTAATGGGGACAGCTGGCTCACTGATGTAAGAGGCCATCCATCAGGATGACCCACTGAAAGGTTTCTACTGTGGCTCCAGTTGTAGCTGCCAAAAGAAGCACTCCAGAAGCGCCTTTGAAATATTGTGTTTTTTAAGTGGATAAGGAAGGATTGGAATGTCCTCATCCAGCCTTTATTATTTGGCTGCTTTTGAATGACCCTTTTCAAAAAGAGGCTGGGCAGCTATGGGGAAAGAAAAAAAAAAAGAGAGAGAGAATAACAGGGCTTAATGCTCCTTTATGCATTTTATAGATTTAATATAAAAATAGTTATAACAAAAACACAAATCCCATGGTCTGCCTTCCCATTTGCACAGGCAATAATGAGTTGACATTTGAATAAGCCTGGAAAATTGTATTTAATAACTCCTCAGAGGCCCTAGAGTGGGAAAACATATTATTGCTGCCTGATTTGGAAGTTATTGTTATTTAAGGACATTTTCAGAGTTGCACACCTCTTTGAGGCTGCAATTCTGCATCTTCTGAGCAACTGAGGCTTAAATTCCTCACTCGTGATCCCTGTGTGACTGTGTGCACTGTCCCATATTTTGAAGCTCCTGTAGACTGTCAAGGACAGGGAACTGCCCCTGAAGTTTTGCTTCACATTTGTTTTCAGAGGTGAAAAAAAATTGAGTTTAAATTCCTTGATCTCTGATTTCTGATCACATCAATAAATGTCCTGTAAGGGAGAGGGGATGGACCAGGAGAAACACACACTGGACTAAATAGCACAAGGTCTTCAGGGGAGAACCAGCTCCCTGCTGGTGAAGAAGCAGAGGTTTCTGCAGTTTGCCAGGGCTTATTACTCACCTTGCTTCAGCAGGGAGCTTGCTGGAAGAACCTCTGCCTTGGTTAACACTCTGTTCACATGTGCCTGCTTGGATACTAATTTTTAAAAACCAGCCTGTAACCTTCCTGGGGGTTACCAAGGGGACTGGGTGACATCTCCTGCCATACTGATGGGTGGCACCTGGCTCTGGTGTTTCTTTGTGCCCTGGCAAGCCAGCAGCTGAGCCCAGCTTATGTCTAGTGCCAGTTTTTTAACCTGTTTCCAAAGGGAAGAAAGGGTTCTACTGCCCAGTTTGACTCCATCTTGCCTTTAATTCACCACCCAAATTCAGTCTAAGCTGGCAGAAGTGCAGGGTATCTCTCAAGGGAATGATGCTCCTACATGCCTCAGGAGGATCTGTGTCTCTGTGGACAAGAGATGTCCCCAAAGTGGTGCCACAGGCAGTGTGGAGCAAAGGTGGCAGTGCTGTGTATGTACCATTTGGCATCCAGACCTCACTCATCTGTACATGCATTTGTTGTTCAGAAAAAAAAACTGAGAAAAAGCCTTTTTCTAGGTACAGACTGAGATTTAGATGGGGGACAGGGATAAGGATGAACTGTGATTATTTTGGCAGGAGGTGTGAGACTACGTAAAATTCATAGGAAGACAGCCTTTATTAGCACCATTGTCTAATAAGCAACCTGAATTTTGGAAATACATCCCTCAGCTCCAACAGAAGTTCCTCAGGACTGAGGTGTTTTGAAGAACAGGTTGCTTATTTTAAGATACAAAATGTAGTTTCAGAGCTCCACACATGAAGAAAAAAAGGTATGAAGGCCCTAATTATAGAAAGAAGGAACCCACCTGTACAAAGCAATAACTTCCATGAAGAAAAAAATGGTTTAAGCTCAGCTATAAAATTCTCCTCTTGCCTGAATTATTGAAATGCCAGTTGTGGGGCTGATCCCTGTGACAGAGAGAGGAACTGCATATGGATTTTGGTAGGAATATTAGCACTGCATGACCAAGCAGCAGCTATTGACGGCACATGAGGCTGAGTGTGACTGAGTGTGATGCCTGAGCCTGTCAATTAACAAACGAGTCACAGGGCTGGGATCTGGAGTATGGACACACTCTAATGGCCTGGAGCAGGAAGTCACAGCCCTGACTAACACAGACATGTGTCTGTAGGAGGTGAGTGCTGCTGCTCTGGGGTGACAAAGAGCTGTGTGTGTGTGCAAACATTCATTATGTACACACTGCGCTCAGTACTGGGGGATTAAAATTTCATTAGCTCTTGCAGTGCTCCTGGATAGTAATCCCTGGATGGCAGTGCTAGGATGGCAAGCACAAAGATGTGCAGATGAGGCTATGTACAGGTCTTATTCCTTCCAAGTGGAGAACAGTTTATGTGCTTAAATAAAAATGAAGCAGAGAGCTGACACACTCATTTTAGCATCTGTAGTTAATATCTGAATGGCAAAGTGTTCCTAAAATGCTCTCTCTCCTCTGTGCATTTGCAGAAGTCCTGAAAGAAGTCTGCTTTAGCACTCAAATATCCATCTCTACCTACTCAAAGGGTGCATTTTAAACTTCTTTAAACATCCTTTTCTATGTGTCTAATGGGAAATGGAATGGCAATGACTAGTCCTACCCCCTTTCCAGAGGGTGAACATCCCAAAATGCCAAGCTGTCACCTCTTCTAATTGCCTCCCACTTCCCAAAGAGGAGGCAGGGGCTGGCTGGGTGGGGGTGGCTTTTGCTCCTCTTTCCTTCCCTCTGAGCCCCCCACCCCAGGCAGGCAGATGCTCAGCTTTGTCCATCAGTGTCCAAGTGACCAGGCAAGGATTTGTGTTCCCTGGACGGCAAACCAAGCCACTCTGAGGGATCACTGATGGAGGCTGCCCCTCCCCTGCCCAGGAGCCTCCACGGGAAGCAAGAGCCCACAGTTTGCAAGCTCAGCTTCGGAAAATGGAGAAATGCTTTTCAGGAAATGTTGGCTTGGCACCCTCAGCCTTTTTGGCACAGTGCCTGGAATAGAGAAGAAGCCGAAACTGTCCTGTGGAGGAGAGGAAGGTGCTCTGAAAACCAAGGTGGCTTCATGCTCTCTTTGTGGGTCTCTGGATCAGAGGAAAATCATCCTCTTTTCAGGAGCTTCCAGAGACAGTTTTGCTCCAGGTCAGAAACACATTTGTAGATACCAATATCAGACAGAGGTATGAAATTGAAATGGCCCATTCTTCCCCTCCTCCCTGAGATTTCAGAAACGTCTCTCTTTGCAGGGGTTGTGCATTTGTATGTAATTATTTCTTTTCCTGTATATTGATCCTTTTCTCCTTCCCCTGAATGCACAGTAATTATATTTCCCTTTGGCGAGTGTGAGGAGTGAACTGTCACTGCTGCACAATGGCTCAACTGTATCAAACCAGGAAAGAAAGAGCCCCCTGTTTTGGGGGAGGGCTGACAATTGCAGGTTCTGATTCATACCTGTGGAACTGCTACTCTGTAATCAGGCAGGGATTAGTCACCACCAGCCAATTACCAAGCTCAGCTTCCCAAAGCAATTTGTCTGTCGGGAAATTTATGAATCCTGGTTAACTCAGCAGGGAAAACTTCACTGGGTTGGGAGCAGGCAGAGAGCAGGTGCACCCTCCTGGGTGCCATCCTGGTCACACTGGTTCTGGCAGGGGGGTGAGCTGCTTGCCCTGAACCAGGTGGGCAAGAACAGCTTCCCTTGACAGAGAAGTGTCAGCTCTGCAGGCTCTGCCACTTTTATGCACCTTCCTCTATGGCATGAGTGTGTTTTCTGAAATCATCATGACCAACAGCAATGATGAACCCTCTCTGCCTGCCTGGGATCTTCCCCGAGAGGTTTTGCATGCTGGAGTTGGGCACAGATCTGCTGACAGCTCCCTGTCCTCAGCAGTGAGACCACCCTCCCTTTCTCCAGGTGGGCTTTCTGCAGGGTTCACCACCTCAGAGAAACCCCAAACAGCACGGGTGTAAAGGAAGCTGCTGCCTGCTGGGAGGTTATTCTTGCCCAAGTGGAAATGAGCTGTGTTTGCTGCAAGCACTTTTACACTGGTGAAGTAACTGTGAAGGAGCAGCAGCTGCTGTTTTAACCATACCAGCAAGTGTGGAGTGCCAGAGCATTTCTGGATAGAGGAACCAGCAGTGTCTTCTTTCCTGCCAAGGCCACACTGCTTTGAAGAGCAGTGCAAAAGCAGCTGCTGAGGTTGGTGTTTACAAAAGAGCAGGGCCAGAAGGAGGAGAGGACCCTGGAAGAGGCACAGGGTGATCTAGGCTTTTCCCTGGGTTCTTGGGAGGTCTGGAGTGGGGAATTCCCAGGTGAGCCTCAGCTTTTGTGTGGCAGGGGATGGGAATGGGGATGGGGATGGGGATGCACAGAGAAGGTGCAAAGGAAAACCAAGTCCCCGATATGGGGGACAGTCCCTCCTCTCCAAATGGGATTTTTTTTCAGTTTCGCCTGTGTATTATTTGAAAAATGTCTAAAAATTGGTGGATTGGGTTCTGCAACAGAGCTGTTTAAAAAATTAAAAACATGCAAAACTTTGTTCAACCTCATCTGTGGTGTGACCTCTCCAAATGGGATGGGTGGAAGCCCCTGGAGCTGGCTGGCTGCCCTCATTTTGCTGGAGCATGCCTTGGGTAAAACTGCACTTTTTGCCCTAACCACTTGCTTATTTTTCTTTGCAGGTCCTTCTCTTGCTGCTGTGTCCAGAGAGCCTGGGTTCTTGGGGCACCTCCTTGGTTTCCAAACTTCTGCCGGGTGCAGAAGCTGAGTCTGACAGTCTGAATCCAAATCTGAAGCACACCAGGAAAACATGAGACATATCAGACAACCCAATGCAAGTCCACCAGACAAAGAGCTGAGAAAAAGATAGGGGCCCTCACAAAAAAAAAGGAAAAAAGCACTAGCTGTGTCTGGCTCTCCTTTGTTAATCTTATCGACATACAATGACTTTCACAATTTCCACCTGGTTTTTTCCCCCCTTTGCAACAGAAAACAGAAACTAAAGTAGTTTATTTTCTCATGCCTTACATCTTCTGACCACCTCTGCCCCTGAGGCCCCTAGCCTCAAGGTACTGTTTCACTGCAGTATTTTTTGCTCCATACTAATCCACCAAACCTGAATTTCCTGTATTTCCATACCACATGGAGAAGGCTAAGTTTAGCTCTTGCACATTTCAGGTATCTATCAAGATAAAACTTGGACTGAAAGGAGCCTCTGGCATGCTCAGCCATACTGAACGTGCAGTGACACAAGCATTTCCTCTCCTTATTCTGTCTCTGAATAAATCACTTCAGTATTATTAATTTCACATAAAGTTTCCCTGTGCATGCTCCAGGGGCCTGCTAGAGCTCAGTGAATGCTTGGAAATGAGCCTTGTGACTTCATGGCTGTCAACCATGACCTACAATGTTCTCAATGTTCTCTCTTCCTTCATTAGCCCTGGTTTTGGCCACTTCATGTAGAGTGTTAAAAACTGCTTGTGTTAAATACCCATAAAATGATGTCTTCACCCCACTACCCAGGCCTCCGTTGAGCAGAGATGAGAATTGCTTTTTGTGGAGGATAAACATGTTGGAAGCTATAATTTGAAGAATCTTCCATGAATTTATTTTTCCTCAAAACAGCCCACCTTTTAAGGGGTTAAAAAGAGTGACATCATTCAACAAACAAAATGTTCTATTTTGGATGCAGTGAAGCATTTTGCAATAACTCCAAATGATTTTTTTTTTAATGTGGCTTGAAAAGCAAATGCAGTTTGACCTCAATTTCTTCATTTTCCCTCTTCTTTATTGTAGCAACTAGACTTAAAAAGGAGTTACTTGCATCTTACCCCTCTCGTAGCCATTCATGGGAATATTTTACCTTTCTTTACATGGACTTTTCTTCTTTAGGCTGTTTGATGGCCTCCCTGGGAGGTTGAAATCTCTGTAAATACTGTCTGTTCCTTCTCCTGCTTCCTCTTACTGTTTTCTAACTGTGACACTGAACAATATTAATGAACACAGTCCACTGAAAGAATGAGTGCACACAGCAAACAGTAAGCAAGAAAAATCTCTGTCAACCCTCACAGGAGAGTTTTCTCAGACCTTTTGTCTGTGCTCATGCTGACTTAACCTGCTCATTTCCTCCTGTGAGGAGGTGGGAGACCCAACCTATACTAGCAAAGCCTGTGAGATGAGGGAAAAACTCCCTTTCCAGCTTTTCCAGGTCTTCCCCTGTCTTGACAATTAATTTTTGAGAAGTTCTGTGTTTCAGCTTAGATATTAGGGAGGAAAATCATTTAAAGACTGGTTATAGGCATTGGAATAAGTTGCCCAGTGAGTTGGTGGAGCTGCTATCCCTGGAAGTGCTCAAGCAGCATCTGGAACTTGGGGACATGGTTTAGGGTTGATTATGGTGGTGGTGCTGTGCTGACAGTGGGGCTGGATGATCTTGGAGGTGTCTCCCAACCTTGATGATTCCCTGTGATTCTGTGACTCAGGGGCTGCCATGACCCAGGTGCAGAACCTGGCACTGGCACTGGGCCTTGTTGAATCTTGTGAAGTTCTTGTGGTTTTACTTCCCAAGCTTGTCCCTCTGCATGGCCCCATCCTTCCATAGTGTCACCTGCCCCTCCCAGCCTCCCATCCCCTGCCAATGTGCTGAGGGTGAGCTGGATCTGCTGTCTGTGCCATTGGGGAAGCCATGCAAGAGCCCCGGGGCCAAGGCAGAGCCCTGAGGGACACCCCTGATCCCAGCCTGCAGCTGGACATGGAGCCACTGCCCACGACTCCCTGGCTGTGTCCCTCTGGCCAGTGGCTCGTGCCCTGGGTAGCCTCCAGAGCCAGGGCTCTGCAGGGCGGGGCCGGGGCTGTGGTGTGGGACCGTGCCCAAAGCCTCACAGGGGCCTGGGCACATCAGGGCCTACAAGAGCCAAGTCTGGCTGCTCCATGCCAGTTCCAGTGGGATCGGCTGCTGAAGGGATGTGGGGTGTGGCCCTTTGTGACACAGATGCGTGGTGCCAGGGCCCGGGCTGATGCAGGACATGGTGGTGCCCAGAGGCCTTTGTGACATGGCAGAGCCCCGCCCTGCCCGAGGGGCAGCTGAGGGGCGCAGAGCCCTGGGGTGCTCAGTGCCAGGAGAGCCGCTCTGCCAGGAGGAAGCAGCTCCCCTGAGAGCCTCTGTGGCGGAGCACGATGGAGCCGCTCGCAGAGGAGGTGAACCCCAACTTCCCCCCAGCCATGGAGCAGCCGGGCCTGCGCATGAAACCCCGGGTGACGGCCAGCCCCGGAGGGAGGGGGGATGGAGGGAGCTGGAATGGGGCTGGAGAGCAGCTGCCTGGAGGACAGGGCCCTGTAGCCCGTGATGTGCCAAGGCAGTCGCTTTCTTCCCCCACAATTGGGGCACAGAGGCAGGCCCTGGCCCTGCACAGCCCCAGCTGCCCCCCCAGCCCCTGCTGCTCCCCCAGCCCCCGCCCTGGGTGGCTGGAAGCCCTCAGGGAGCAGGGGCAGGGGGCAGTAGGGGGGACAGATCTGCCAGGGCCACAGACTGTGGAGTGGGATTTGGCCAGGGAGGAGAGACAGACGGAACCCTACTTGGGCCAGGAACTGCCCCAGGGGGGAAATGAGAGTGTCCAAGAGCTGTCTCAAAGGGAAGATAAATACCAAGATCTGTCTCAACTGGAATCTGAGAGAGACCAAGAGTTGTCCCATGGTGAAGATGTGACATGCCAGGAGCCATCCCAAAAGCAAGATGTGAATGTCCAAGAGCTGTGCAAGCAGGATGACAAGAGAGACCAAGTGCTGTCAGAAGGTGAGATCGACCCAGAGCTGTGCCACCTTCAATTTGAGACACACCAACAGCTATCCAGGTGGCTGGACATGGGAATCCAAGAGCTGTCCCAAGAAGAAAACAACAGCAAGGAAATGTTTCCCCCATGGGAATACTCCATTGACCAAGAGCTGTCCGAAGGTGAAGTCCGACCATATCCAAAGTTGTCTGAAGAGAGAGGCAACAGTGAAAAAAAGGAGTCACAGAAGGACTTGGAATGCATCACCATCCACACTATCTGGGTCAACCCCAAGTACCCACAGCTCCTTCAGGACCTTGATGCCGCTCCCCAGGATTTGGCCAAGGCAGCAGCTTCTCCTGCCTTGGCCAAGCAGGTGAAGGCAGCAGGGGCACAGAGCCAGGGCCCTGCCCTACACAGCCCCTGCTGCCCCCCAGGCCCCTCAGCTCCCCAGCCGGGAGCCCAGGCCCCGAGGGAGCAGCCGGCTCCCCCCAAGAAACGCCCGTCCCGCTTCAGGCGGGCGCTGCGGGCGCTGCGGGCGCTGTTCCGCTGTCCCTGCCTGAGGGCACAGCCAGACAATCAGTGCCCGCCGCCAGCGCCAGCCCGGGCCCCGCAGGCCCGGTGGCACACCAGCTGCCTTTGATGTCCAGCTGACAGGGACATCAGTTCCTTGTGGGGAGAATGGCCTGGCTGAGCCTTGGGGCTTGAGAGGCACCAGCGATGTCAGAGCCAAGGGCAGGTGCACAAAGCCTGGGGACATGGAGCTCCTGCTCAGAGGGGACACTCGGGGCTCCTGTTCAGAGTGACAGCCACAAGGACATTCGGCACAACTTCCCAGATAAGGACAAAACTCATAAAGCCACCTCAGCAACTGTGCTGGAATCAGCTCCAGCTGGGGAAGAGGTACTTCTGGCACTGGGGCACGGTGACCACCAACTCCTGGCCCAGTGACCCCAGAAACCCAGCGAGAAAAAAGTATTGTAGAAACCAGCAATCCCCCAGCCAGGGAATAATGTGCTCTGATGCCATGATTCACAAGGCTGAACAGTTGCTTTATTAAGCTATACTATATCATACCAATACTATACTAAATTACATACTAAAAAGATACTATACTATACTACAGAATATTACCCTAAAGAGATACTAAAGAAAAAACTGTGACTGTCTCAGACAGTCGACACAGCTTTGACCCAATAGGCCAAGGAATCAAAACAACTTTCACCCGTGTCCAATTAACAAATCACTTTGGGAAAATTATCTCCATAACATATCCCACAGGTGCAAAACAACAGGAGCACTGAATAGAGATAAGAATTGTTTTCACTTCTTCTCTGAGATTCTCACTGCCTTCCCCAGGAAAAATCCTGGGAGAGAGAATTATGTCTCTCTCTGTTCAGAGAATGTGAATACCACAAAAAGGAACCTCTTCAAAAGAAAAGAAAGACTGAGCATAGAGAAAGATTGGTTAGAATTAGGAAGCAAAGGAATCTTATATCCAGTAAAAGAAAATAATAAGATATTCATATTAGCTAATTATAAATTACAATTAATAATATTAGCTAACAGAATAAAACTATTATATTAATATTTAATAAATAGCAAAAACATGATACTGTTATAAGATACAAATTAAATATTCCATATTATTTAGTATTTACAATATCACTACATCTATTTTTTCATCATGAATTTACTTTGAATATCATATATCATGCATATATGATACAGAACATTATATATTGCACATATATGAATTTAATATCTAAGTATTTAGATATGATTCTATAAAAACAGTAATGAATGTTTAAAGGAAATAATCTGTGAAATTAGTAAGAGAACCATGTAACTGGTAGCCAATGAACATGAATGCCTTTGTTCACTAAAATATATAAATATTTTAAATAAATAAATATTAAAAATACATAACTATATTAAAATATATTAATAGTGAAGAATTTTGATAGTTGCAGTGCTGGCTTTGTGGATTTGCCACCCAGCACCTCCTTCTGTGCAGAATTGTAAATAAAGGAAATAGCTGAACTCCGTGTGAGGATTGGCTTCTTGCACATGGGGTGAAAGAATCCCTTTTGGGGCAGCAGCTTTGCCATGGCCACATTGATAAAAGAAGCTGCTTCTCCAGGCAGGCTCAGCTGTGCCTGGCCCATCTCGGGAGCCAGACGGGCGCAGGCAGAGCAGCAGAGATCTGAAACTCGGCGGCTGCGCAGTCACTGTGGCCCAGACAATCCCACAGCAGCCACGAGAGCCCCTCTGGGAACAAGCTCCAAATCGCAGAGGGCACCTTTGCCAGCCGGCTCCCCGAGCCCCTGTGCCGAGAAGTTGTCGTCCTGGAGTTTGGGGAACATCCTGGGGCTGTTTGGACAAGCTGTGTGGTGTTCCCAGTGAACACCTGGCAAGCTGAGTCCCCCCACAGGGACAAGGGCGGCTGATTTGGAGGTGTCCCTTGGTTCCTTGAAGAATCATTTGTTGGTGTTGACCTCCTGGCTGGGTGGCCAAGAGTAGCCTCCCACAGCGACACCCTCTCCCTTGGTTTGTCCCTCAATCCTTCCCCAGAGGCTTTCAGGTGGCCTTGCCAACTGCAGCTCTGGACATTCCAGTACATCCAAAGCTCAGGGCAGTGCCCTGCATACTCCCAGTGGTGCCCTGCACACCCCACACCTATCCTGCTTGCACAAGTGCCAGGTTCCTGTCATGCCCCACAAGCACTGCCCACTGTGACACACAACATGCCCTGCCCTGTGCCCCACCATGGGGATGGATGTGACACTTGGGGACACAATTTCAGGGTCATGATGGTGATGCTGTGGTGATGGTGGTACTGGATGATCTTGCAGGTCTCTTCTAACCTTGAAGATTACAGGATTTTGTGATTCCTAGCTTCCTCTTGTATTTGAATAAGAATTATAGTGTCTAACTGAAGGAGACAGAGAGATTGTCATGATTGATTAATATTTCAAAAGGGCCTCATAAATCAATAATCTCTCCACTGTAGTATAATTCACCACCAATGCTTTCTTCCTCTGGTTGGCCTTTGAATCCCCTCACAAGCTCTCAGTTTGCAACAGAGATGTAATTGAACAGACAAAAAAGGAAACCAAAAGAAGCCATTAAATGACAGGGATGTCGAGTGGAAAAGTTTAGTGTCCGTTTCCTACCCCATCAAAGAGCATTTTATTGATAAAATTCAATATTGGTATTTTTATTTTATTTGCTGTTGTTTCATTTATATTTTGTTGATATCATATAAATATAGTGATAGGTTTGTATACCTTTGATAATATTTATAGTTATAATATTTACTTGTATTAATAGTATATATGAGTATAATACAAATCCTTTCTGAATGTCCACAACAGTGAGGGACAACAGGCACGGGACACACGAGGGAAAACTCCAGTGAGCTTTACATCAGAGTGGTTCTGCACAGGGAGAGGCTGTCCAAAAAGGCTGGGAAATCTCCATCCTTGGAGACAGCCCCAAACAAAGAGCACAATGCCCTGAGCAACCCAGTCTAACTGAGAAGTTGTCCTTGCTCTGAGCTGGGGATGGGACCAGATGCCCTTCAGAGATCCCTTCCAATTTAAGTTAGTCTTTGATACTTAGCTCAAAATAAACAATTTTTGACGTTAGCTACTCTGCCTTGGCTTTTCCCTATCACCCAGCCCCAGAGGCAATCCAAGGGCTGTAGGACAGCTTGGAGGAGCTCTCATTCCTGGAGAAGAATAAGGGCAGCAAGTGGAGGGAGTCTTGGCAGGGTACTTGAGGCTTTCATGATTTAATTGAAAGGAAGGTGGGTTTTCTCTGATTTGACCCTGATTTAAATCCTCCACTCAGGCTCTGAAGTTTACAACCTCTTCTTTTACTTCCAGCAGAGTTCCACCTCCTTTAGAGCCATGGCTGGCGTGACTCATCCTGGAGGGCACTGCTGTGCCTGGTCCTTTGCCTGAGCTGAGGGCCTGCTGTGAGAAATCTGCCATGAGAGAAAGCTGGAAACAAACTTGACCTCATTTTGGATTGTCCACTGCCATCTAGGAGCAGTGAGAATTGGGAATCCATTTTTATTTATTCACTTTAAAGTGAATTGTTCTGCCTGCCCATGGAAACATAGGGTGCATCTGAGGAAGATGCTGCTTTTGTGCAAGAAGTGCTGCAAGGATTAAAGTGCTCCTAGGTACAATGTGGAGGATGAGTCAGGAGATCCTGGCTTCAAATGGGAGCTCTTCAAAGTGGCATCTGTCTTTTTTGGTGAGCCTCTCACAGGCCTCTCATTTAAAAAATGCAAAACCATAAGAAAAGGCTGAACGGCTCTGATGTGTGAACTGAGGCTGCAAAGCCGGGCTCCCCAAGGGATTCTTTCTGCCCCAGCTGGATGAAATACTGCTGTCTGTCTTTATTGGAGAATGGAGATGGGGCACGTGGTGGCTGCCCACCCTGCAGGTCTGCTGCTCTCACCAGCCAGGAGTGCTGCCAGCTCTGCCCCAGAGCTGCCTCTCAAGGCAGACATTTCCTGCTTGTTAAAAAGAGATAAAGGACAATTAGACTGTGAGTAAAACATGTTATCTCCACTTGGAAGGCCTGCCAATCCACCAGGCCATCACCTTCTCTGGGCTTTGAGAAGGTGCCATGCCAAGCTCTCAGGTCTGTGTTAGTTCAGAGATTTATAGAATGGTTTGGGTTGGAAGAGAAAAGTAGAGATCACCCAGTTCCAGTCCTCTGCCATGGGCAGGAGCATCTTCCCCTTGTTCAAAGCCTCATCCAGCCTGGCCTTGAGCACCTCCAGGGATGGGGCATCCACAGCTTGTGGATCAGCACCTGAATGGGAAGAAGATCTGCCCTTGAATTAGAGATCTGCTCCTCAGTGACTGCTCCACACTGCACAGTCTTGAAGCCTGGTCTGAAGCCCTTCAGAGATTGTGTTTTTAATTAATTTTGGTATTAACCCAGCATCTCTACACCCTGCACTGCACTATCCTCCTCTGACTCCACAGAGCAGCACTCTTTTAGCATTTCTTCACTAAATGCAGTCCTATCTGTGGCGTAAACCCAGCCTCTTTAATTAACTGACAACTTTAATCCACATGTTACACTCTGCTTATCTGGAAACTGACTTTTACTTCTGAGAAGCCATGATCTAATTGCCCCTGTCCTCATCCTCTGCAGAAGTGAAGAGCCCATGCACTGCTTCCCCCAGGCAGTTGCCCAATATGCAAAAGCTCTCCTGCTCTTATTAATCCCCAGCATTTAAACCTGGCATAGCAGAGATGGCAAGGGAGTCCTTGCAGCCCCTCTCCTCCATTCCTCTCTCTCCTTCCCACCTGGACCATGCTCAGCTGGAAAGGAACTGAGGCAGCATCACAGACTGCCAGCATTTTACCCTCCTGCCTGCATGGGGCACCCATTTCTAGGCTTTAGAAGCAGAACACAGTTTTGCAGTAAGAGGCAAAGTTCTTGGTGTCACTGAACTGAACATACGAGGAACTGATGTGAGTCTGGCTAGGATATTCTGGGTTTATTTGCCATCTACTTTTTTTAACTTCCAGGAAACTTTCAGGCCCCAGAATGCAAGTCAGTATGTGCAATTAGCAAATGCTTTTCAGGCATTTGCTTCTCTCCAGATATAAGGGGTTTCCAAAAAGATGTCAAATACATTTCAAGCTGTTTTTCTAGAGTTTTAAAGAGAATTTATGCTCTGGATTTGAGTGTATGTTTAACTGTCATTAATTCCTGCCAGTTTTAACCTGTCCAGCCAGCTCTCTGCTGTTGTCCTGGACATCTGACAAATCATTTTGATTCAAAGCTGTGGATCCAGTCACAGATATCTTCCCTTTCACCCCCCTCTTGTGGAGACACAAATGAGAGGGAGGCTTTTCAAGGAGACACTGAAAAAATGCCAGCTCAAAACGAGATGAGTTTGTGTCCTTTGTCACCACAGGCAAGGACAGAGATGTGAAAAGAACAGGAGTTAACTCACAAGGAAAATGTGGGAGCTGGGAGGATGCTTGGTGTCACCCATTGCTATTTCGGAGGCTGGGCTTCCAGTATTTTTGCACGTTGTGAGGAGGATCAGGGAGACCTACGCTGTGCTTCTCTGGTGCCTCAGCAGTTCTCTCCATCCCACGTGGCTGCCTGCCCTCAGAATGCAGCGATTTGGCTGCTGATGTCATTAATTGCACGGGAGAAACTCTTAGCAACGCTCTGAGCCATTTGCACCACTTCAATGTGACAATATAGATGTCATTGCTGCAGCAGGCCAGACATGGAGATTGGGTCCTGTGGTGCTCTGCCAAGCAGATTTCCATTAGCTGCTCCTCGAGTGGCATTGGAAGTGACAGGCACTGATTGTCCCCCAGCCTCCCGCAGGGAGGGACAGGGATGCACTGGGACACGGAACAGAGTGGAGGCAAGCTCTCAGGCACTCCTCACACAAGGAGCTGCTTCAAAGGACAAGTGTTTTTCAGGGATCCCAGTGACAAATATTCTGCACAGCCTCGTGCTTTCTGCAGTTGAAACCTTGGGTGCTTTCCCTCCATCCTTATTTCCTCGCCATCCGTCAGTCCCAGTGCCTTTTCAGTCCCTTGGTTTTGCAATGTCAGCAGCAATCCCAAAATGCTCCAAAGTCATTTCCATTCTGCTTCCCCCGACACAGAGACCTCGTTATCCTGCGTCGCCTGAGTCCATCTGCCCTTTCCTCGGGGATTTTATTCCTGTGGGGTACAGATATTTTTACAAATGACTGAAGCAGTGCTGTGGGAACTGGGGGAAGAAGCACGTTCTTCCTGCCTCAGCAGGGATGTCCATACAGACAGTGCACACTGAGCTGCTCAGAGAGCTGTGGAAACAACAGCCCAGCACCCAAAGCACAAACTGAGAGAGGAAAGCTGAGGATGAGCCTACCTGTGCCTGCCTGACCCCCCAAAAAGCAGAGAAAACCTCTTTGGCTCTCACCTACGTCATGAGCTGTGACAGGGATTGAGCTGCCTGCTCCCACTTTCTCAGGCAAAGAAAGAGACTTCTGTTGGAGAAGCTGTTTTATGGTTTTTATTTATGTCTTAGTAACCTTTAAGTCATGGTTTAATCACATTTGATCAATAAAACATGGCTGGAAACTGAAAAGTCAGATGTTTAAAATTTTGAAAGTACCCAACAATGCTCTGAGGTTTTTTAGCTCTGATTTTGTTTTTCCCCTCTGGATTGTTTTAGCAGAGAAATTCTGCACTTCTTCAGTTCAAATTTGAAAAGAGTTTCATTTGACCTAAAATGCCCCCTTTTTTTTTTTTTCTTCAGTGAGTGATCCATTTATTCTGAAAACAAAATACATGGCAGCATCCAGGCAGAACACCGTGGTCAGGCTCTCCAGCCACCCCTCCCCTCCAGGTTTAGCCAAGTGAGGCATTACATGTGAACATGTTTTTATCCTCCTTCCCAGCCCTACACCCCAATGAGAGCAGCAGGGAACCCCTAGGCAGCAGTTGTCACACCCTGTTTGTGGCTCTTCGGGCTGTTTTGTTCTCCTTGGACCTCCCTGCCCGGTGAGTTTTGCCCCAAGGGTCTGAGACAGCCCAGGGCACAGCAGGACAGAAAAGAAAAGCACAGTTGTGTGCAGACATCAAGCTCAGAGAGAACAGAGAAGATATTTTCCCCCCTTTTTGTGGCTGGCCTTGGCCTTTTGCTGCCTGGCACTTGCTGTTTTCCTCCAGGTCCACATGGCATTGACTGGAATTCACTGGAATTGTTTAACTGCCTTGCACAGGCAGCAAGGAAAGAGAAAAGCTGTTTTATCATCAGCTCAAAGCCATCATTTAGTTGCATGAAATACCCATAAATGGAAGCAACAGCAGAGCAGGGCTTGATGAGAAAACCACTTGCAGCCCCTGCTCGATACTGAGCTCTTGCAAACTCCCTGCTGGAGCTCCAGCACACCAGGCAGCTCCACCTCAGGGCTGGTGAGGAGACAGGGAATTTGTACCTTCCAAGCCTTCTCCAGCCACACACAGGCCTAACGGACCTCTTCTACCAATCATCTCTCTGTTTTCTTGGGTTTCTCCATCTCTCTAACTCCTCTTCCAGGACAATCTTTATCTTTTTTTTTTTTTTTTTGTCTTTTTAAAATCTTATTTTAAACCCACAAGCAGAGTAAATAACAGGAAGTATTTTTAAGTGGGAAGGTAGGGTATTAATTACTGTAGAAGACCATAGAACCACCCTCCCCCCCAACCCCCCAAGGTATCTGACATGTTAGGCATGCAAATAAAAGGAGATCAACAGGTAGATCAGGTTGTTTAACCTCAAATATAACTATTTTCCTGGCCCAGAAAGGAAAACATGAAAAAATGAGAGGAAGTCTTGAATAGTTTGGTAGCACAGAAAAAGGCAGCCAAGACAGGCAAATGTGGAAGAAAACACATCTCCTTTTCTGAAAAGGACATCTTAAAAGAATCATTTTTGAGGCATTTCTGCCTGAGACAGACATTTGGCTCCTGGATCTGGAACTTGGGCCAGAAGTAATCAGGGACAGCGGGCAGAGGCAGCATGCATAACGAGGGAGCCTGCATGTGGGCTCTTATCACTTAGAAGCTAATAGATGATGAAGGCAGCTTAATCCATGCAAATATAGAATAATGACAACCTTGACTTCATGCCTTACAAAAATAGTGGGAATAGAGGGGGGAAAAAAGAGAGAGTGAGAAGTAAAAAGCAACAGCATTTGAATCAACATGCGTCATTAATGGATGGGGCCAGAGAGAGAGAGAGAGAGAGAGGAATAATCAATCCCAAGGCAGAGTGGAGGGATGGCTGCTGCTCGTGGGCACAGGGAAACCTGCAGGAGGGGAAGGGAGAGCAGAGGACGTCAGAGGAAATGCCTGGCCAGGCACAAAGTGATGCTGATCTGCTTGGTGCCAGCCTGATTTCTCAGCCTGGCTGCTGGCAGTGCTGACTTCAGCCCGGCATCCTCCTGCCAAGCCCAGCCACTGGCATGGAGTGGGTTTTCCAGGAGGGCAAAAGCTCACCCTTCCCCTCAGTGGTGGAGCAAAGGCTGTGGTTTGTGACCATCTGGTGAAAAGGCAACAGCTGAAGCTCTGCCATGCTAATGGTGAGATTAATTAATAACCATTGGGATAACTGGAGAGGGGTCATTGTGGGTTTAGTCATCGCTAGGAAATGTTAATTAGCCATTGGATATTTTCTTTCCCAGGGATAACGTGATGTCTAATGTGAAGCAGAACCTCCTGCAGGCCGAGGGCTGCGCGAGATGGGACCACGTGGCTGGGGAGGTCCCCAGTGCCACAGGGGGGATGTGACAGGATGTCAGCCCACAGGAGATGGGTGACCACACAAATGCACCAGATGCAAAGAAGCACATCCAGTTTTCCCCAAAATGGGGATATGGGTGTGTCTGGGTCTTTGTTTGAAGTGTAAAAGCTACAATTGCTGACGGAGAGGACTTCCAGAACCATCTGTAGGCATCTCATCCTTGACCTAACCTTTGCCCTCTTAATTCCTAGCAACCCACTCCTCCACTTATTACTGGGGAGGGGGCCAGATAGATGAGATCCATGGCATTTTCTTGTCTGTAACCTCAGCTATTTTTACAATAAATACTTTGTTTTAGGTCAGATTTATTTTTGGTAACCTCCTTGTTGCATTTGGTACCATTTTCTATTAAACTCCATGTCTTGCATTATTCCTTCCTTCAAAATTAGCGAAATGCCTGTCATACTGCTGAGGTTAAGCTAACAGATCAATTATTGTCTGGATTAATTTCCCTATTAATCCAGCCTCAGCTGTTTTCCAGCCTTGTGGCCCCTGTTTTCTTGTGCAGACAGGTCTGAAAGCCTGGCTGCCAGGCAGGTAATGTCAAGTGCCTGCTTTTCTAATATTTTGGGATAGATATATTTTTATACTGGCCATCTGGATCCATGGATTTCCTCTGCCTCCTCCTCCTCAGATGTCAGTGCCCCTCCATACTGGTGATTCCATTAAATTTCTTGTCTTTGCCACATGTGCCATCACATGGCTCCGGTTCTGGTCCATATTGTTGTCACACTCTTCACCTGCCAAAATCTTGGTGTACCAAAGTCTTGTCCTTAGGGTCTCAGTCAGAGGCCTCCTAAAATTCAGCTTGGCATTGTCACTTTAGCTGCTTGTGGTTCATCTGGGGGAAGAATCCCGAGTTTCTGAAGCTCTGTGGGTTCATGGAGAGAGACTTTTCACAAGGCCATGGAGTGACAGGACAAGGGGGAATGGTTTCACACTGAAACAGGTTAGGTTTGGACTGCATGTTAGGAAGAAATTCTTTACCATGAGGCTGGTGAAGCACTGGAAAAGATTGTCCAGAGCAGTTGTGGCTGCCCCATCCCTGCAAGTGTTCAGGACCAGGCTGGACAGGGCTTGGAGCAACCTGGTCTAGGGGAAGGTGCTCCTGCCCATGGGGAGAAGTTGGAACTAAATGATCTTTGAGGTCCCTTCCAACCTAAACCATTCTGTGATCCTATGATTTATGCTGAATGAATATGTGCTGTTAATAACCATATTTTAATTACCCTTCCACTCAGTTTTCCTGAACCTGCAGTAAGATTCCCCATGCTGTGCAGTCACACTGGCATTCTTTCTACAGATGAGTGCAAGATTTTATTTTTCTTTTTTTTTGGTTCTCTAATAAAATATCACACTTTAGGGAAATATTGTATATTTTCAGTTAGCTATTACATTTCTTTATTCCTTTGCAAAAATTTAACCCTTTTTTTTCATAGGTACAATTTATGGATACAATACACTATCCAGTCCTTATGGGACAATTTTAGAAGTTTGGGTGCTTGCAACTTGTTATTTAATATATTAGTTTGGGCCAGTTCCCTTCTTTTGGCACCTCAATTCCTGATGAAGCTTCATCCATTAAAAGTCATATACTTGTCATGCAAATACTTCTCCAAGCCTCCTCTGCAGTGTCCTTAGCCTTTTAAATAGCCCAGCCAGCTCGTTTACAGACCAGTAGCTCAACAACAACCCTCTGCCAAGCTTCGTGCTTCCTGTGAGCCTGAAACGATCTTGTTTGCTTTAATATCTTCAGCATTTGCCTGTTCTGGACCCTTCTCAGCTGTCATAATTTTTTTATATCACATTTCTCTTGACGTTGCCTGCACGTCTTTCCATTGGCGTTACTCACTGTAGGTCACTGCTCTCTGAAAGAAGAATTTTTGGGGTCAGACTTCCTTTTAACCCTCCCTGAGCTTCAGGAGATGTTAGTTATCATGGCACGTACCAAAAGCTGAGCTGTGGCAAGGCCTGGCAGTGCCCGGAGTGCATCAGGTAGCTCTGCGTGTCCCTTGGCATCCAGAGAAATATCTGACCTCACTTTCTGCCTGGCAGAGTAAGGAGCCAGGAGCAGCAGTTCCTTTAATACCTTCCAGACCTTTCCACTGAATCTCAATAATCAGAAAGCTGGGGAGGAAACAGAAACCAGAGCATTACCTGGTGACTTTAATGCAGGTCATTCCCTCTGGACTGTGCTAATTAGGAGAGATTGCATCACCTGTCCCGTTCTACAGACTTCAAAGGCATTGCACAATGATAAAATCTGCTGTACAAACAAGCTGCTCTCGCTGCTCAGGACTTGCACAGCCAAATTGTTCTCCTGCAGTAGTCCCTGACACGGGCTCTGAGCCCCCAGCTCAGCTGAGAGCAGGGCAGTCACTCACAGGCACACAGAGCCTGCTCTGGGCTCTGTGTCACACTGCTTGTGTCCTGCCACCCTGCTTGGGAAGCTGTCCCTGAGGACACAGTGACATCAGCAGGCACCAGGAGGTGTTTTAGAGGGGAAGGTGCTTCCAGAAGACAGACAGTCTGCAAGCCCTCTCACTCACCACTGTGGGGGCTTTGGAAATAGAGAGTCACGTTTGCTGTGAATCTATTGCTGTGATCAAGTTTACTGATTCTTTTTGGAAAAAAACATGTTCAGGGCAGTGCTGGAAATCTGAGGTTGATTCCACTGAGGAGTCCTAGGCAAGCAAATAACACTGTAGGAAGAGTCTATCAAAGCTCTGCACCACTCAGTTTCAACTCTAAATGCTGTCATCTCACAAAATAAACAGCTGGGCTGTTTTTTCTCTGAAAAGGGCTTGCTTTGCCTTGATACAGTGCTGAAGTAGGGATCTACAGCTTCTCTGCACAGCCTGTGCCAGGGCCTCACCAGCCTCACAGGGAAGAATTTCTTCCCAACATCTAATCTAACCCTACTCTCTCAATTTGAAGCCTCTTGTCCTGTCACTCCAGGCACTTCTAAATAGTCTCTCTCCATCTTTCTTATCAGCTCCATCAGGGGCTGGAAGGCTGCAGTTAGGTCACCCCAAAGGCTTCTCTTCCCCAGGCTGAACAGTCCCAGTTCTCTCCACACAGGAGAGCCTTTCCACACAGGACAGGTGCTCCATCCCTCTGACCATCTTGGCCTCCCATGGGCTCACTCCAGACCAGGAGTAGTGGCTCTCTTCTACAGCAGCACTCACTGCAGCTTCCAGTCCCAGGAGGAGAGGAGAGGAGAGGAGAGGAGAGGAGAGGAGAGGAGAGGAGAGGAGAGGAGAGGAGAGGAGAGGAGAGGAGAGGAGAGGAGAGGAGAGGAGAGGAGAGGAGAGGAGAGGAGAGGAGAGGAGAGGAGAGGAGAGGAGAGGAGAGGAGAGGAGAGGAGAGGAGAGGAGAGGAGAGGAGAGGAGAGGAGAGGAGAGGAGAGGAGAGGAGAGGAGAGGAGAGAGCAGGTAATCGTGCTGGTAATCGAGCAGGTAATCAGGGGAACTGTGTTGGTCTGAAAAGACCAGGTGTCTGCTGAGGAAGGCAGAAGCCTCCCCTGAAATGGAAAATGTAAACCCCCTCCCTATGAATAATTATGATCTTGAAATTAAAAGGCTCTCAGGCAAAGATATGGGAGTAGGAATAACAGTTCTTCACTAGGAAAACTAGTAAAGTAAAAAATACAAATGTAATAGTACAAACAAAAAACCCCCTGACAGAGTCAGAACAGGCCCTGACCCCCTGTGGGTCAGGGTGGTGGCAGCAGTGCCATTCCATGGTGGCTCAGCCCTCCTGCAGTGCCAGCTAGGGTTCTGCTGGAGCAGGGATCCTGCACAAGGCTGGAGTTTTCCTCTGAAGCTCCAGGGCTGCTGGAGATGGGCCTGCTCTTCCTCTGGGAATGCAGGGCAGGAGAAAGCTGCTCCTCTGGGAATGCAGGGGGCAAAGGCTGCTGTGCTGTTCCAGGGTCAGATTGGATCCAGGTAGGAATGCTTGGCTCCTGCCCTGGGCAGAGCATCTCCCCATGGGATGATGGAATTTTCTCAGCCATGCAGGGACACTCAGTGGCCATGGACAGCAGAGATCTCCTGGAGGGAGGATTGGCTGTGGGAGAGATAAAGAAAAAACTGCCCCATGAACAGCAGAGAGCTGCCCCACAGATAGGAATAGAATACACACACCCATTTCCAACCTAGGACAGGAGCAAATCACTCCTCTGCTCCCAGCCAGGGCTTTGGCTCCCAAAAATACAATCTCTCAGTGCTCACCCAAGTTTTCACTTACGTCATGGCTCACCCTCAACCTGAGCATCTGGAAATGGTTATTCCACTTCAGTGGGCACATCCAGGCAGGCTGAGGTGCCCCAAAGAGCCCCACACCAGGGCTGTGGTGCATCTCCTGCTTGTTCACTGCTCACAGCCAAAGCCATAGCACACCATGAAGGATTTTTGATCCAAAGCCTCGTGTGCAGTTCCAGTGTTGGGGCTGAGCGTGCTGTCTGTCACCTGTCTCTGCTCCTCTGAGGGAAAAGCCAAAACTTGAGGGAGACACAGAGAGAGAGAGAGAGGTAAATCCTATTATAGTTTCACAGGTCTAATCTGCCAAAGCAGAACAGGAACAATTTTTAATGTTACAAGCACCCACTTTTAACCTTATTCAGGGATACTACTCATTTCCACAATCAAATATTAGTTTAAACTGTCTTAAGCTTAACACCTTATTACACAAAGCTTCTTAGAAATAGAAATAAAATAAATAATCTTATACAAAGAATATCAGATTGAAAGGGCCTGCAAATGCATGGCTAATTCAAAGTCAAGGAGATGTCAGGTGTATGTACATACATTTACAAAGCTATTATTCTCCTTCCTCAGAAAATGCTCTTAGTTACAATTTTAATCCAGCTGAGGTGTCTGCTGGAGGGGGGGGGGTCTTCCCCTGGAAGGTGAGATAGAGAATTTTCCCCTGATTTCAGACAGCATAAGGCCAGAGATCTCCTACTGCAAACCGTGGTGTGACAGGATTTCACCCTAATTTTACATCACTTGCATTGAGTATTTACCTTTTATTTTTTTTCCCAGGCTTCTGATAGGAATTTTCTTTTCCGAAAGGTAATTAAACTGAAACAAAGAGCTGAATCCTTCTGTAAGCTCTACGAGAGATTAGACCACTTCTGGGTATCACTCCAGAGATAATAAGAGCTCTGGGAGCTTTTCAGGGAGTAATTTATTGGACATAATGAGCTTCTTGCTGGGGCACCTGCCACCAGTGCTGCTTAAGAGTGTGTGTTCCCAAAGGCCTCTTGAAATGTAACTGTGTTGTGCTTTTTTTTTCCCCCAGTCAACTGATGACTTTATCCCTCAGAGGCACCGCTGGAAATGGCTCTCTGAGAGTCTCACGTGGTGTTTCACTCTGAGATTGGAGAGTGACCTTTGACTGTGGGTCTGTGAGACTCCAGTGGTCCAAGCTCTGCATGAGGAGTGCTGTTCCTCCTTAGCTCCCCTGAAATGATGGCACTGGGAACACCAGAGGCCCTGCTGTGGGTTATAAGGGGTGCAGAGAGACCAGGTAGGAGAAGCAGCTCCAGCCCTGGAGCTGAGGGGTGCACAGGGCCTGCACAGGAGTGCTGTGAAAAGGGGAGTGATGTGCTCATGTACCTGCAGACAGAGGTGAAGAGGACCCAACGCACGTACAGAGCAGAAAGGAACTGCTGTAGGTAGTCTGCAGGGAAGCAGACAGCAGGTGAGTCAGCATTCCCCCCTTCAGAAAGGTGCTGATTTCATTTGCTTTTCTGATGGCACTGCAGGGCTCACAGAACTGCAGGCTTATTTCAGGCTCCCTAAGCAGCTCCTCCCCACCTCCAGGAAGTGCTTGTGTATACCCACAGCATGGCAAAAACCCCTGGGAGCACACTTACAGATGGGTTACATCTACACCCACCCCAGTGACCTGTGGGTGTGCATGAGTGGGGTGAAGCTCAGCCTGAGGGATGTCCATGTGGGAAGGTGCAGCAGCAAAGCCTTTGGAGTTGCCTGGGACAGCCTAGGGGGACTCTGCAGTCACAGAGACATATCTGAGACTTGGCAGTGCTTTGAGTGCTGTGTCCAGACTGGGGAGGACAGGCAGCACAGTAGTGATGGTTTTGGTACAGGCTTCCTCTGATGAAATCCTCTTCTTGAGAGGATGTTCTCCTTGGGAGCAGGGTCTGGGTCTTGGGTTGATGTCAGGCTGTGTTAGCATTGCCTCCAGCCCTCCTCCTTTTTGTCCCTTTCCATTAATGTCAGGGCTGTCCATGGGGACTGATGCTGCCCCTTCCTCCCTCTGCAGAGCTGGGAATTCCCACTCAGTAACCTCAAGACCTGTACATTTGTCCTGCCTCCTGCTCCCTCAAAGCTGGGTCAGCTCAGTCCAGGGTCTTGCAGTTTCTGACTCCAGACATCACCCTTGGCATCTGTGCACAGCTCAGCCCAGCTGCTCAGGGTGTGGAGATGGGGAACAGCCAGAGAACAGAGCTAAAACAGAAACCAGGCTGCTTGACCAGACCCTGAAGGCATCAGGCTTCCCTTCACCCTGGGGATAACCAAGCTCCACAGCTCTCAAAACCTGATAAGCCTGGCACTTCCCACAGCACCTCACTGCCCATGGCATCACCTCTGCCTCAGTCCAGAAAAAAAGGAAAAAAGATCACCATTCTGGTCCTGCAAACAGGTTGGCCCATCTCAAACAAGTTGGCCAAAGTCAAACAAGTTGCCCAGAAGCAGCAGAGTCTCCTTGAAGGTTTAAAGACTGCAGTTACCATTCCTGGGCTGACCTGATGCTGGCAATATCCCTGTTTTCAGGGCAGAATGGGGCTGGACTAGATTATGTCCATGGTTCTGATTCTGTGACTCTATTGCTACTCAGTTTATTTTATCCTCTCCCTTATGCTTCAGACAGGAACGTTGTAGCCCAAAGGAAAGATTTAGCAGGGAAAATGATTGCTTTTGACAATACTCAGTGTGGCCTCTTGCTGAAAAGAAGACGGGCGGGCAGTAGCTCTTTCTTTTTAAGATGACAGATGGGAACACTAACATCAGTGCCTTTGGTTTGCTTCATTTTGCAGAGAAGTCATTTGAAACTGCAAGCACCTCTCACACAGCCCTGAAATATGGCAGCCATAAATCCAGATCCGCCTTCTGTGGCGCTCCTTGAATTGTGCACCTCTCTGCAATGGCACCTCAGCAAAGGGAAGCTTTGAGTGGAGATTACAGGAGCACCGTGCACTCGGCTGCTTGCCCTGAGATAGTCAAGAGCCAGTGCACACACGCTCTCTGCAAGAATCAAGTTTCATTATGGAAACTTTTTACTTGTTGCTGCTTTTAAATAATCCCCAGCTGGGCCTGTTCTCCCTTTCCCCCCATCTGTTTCATATCTGTAGCGAAGAAATTAAAAAAGCCCCTGTTGGAGGGAGAGGAGGAAGGCTCGTACCTTCTTGCTCACTCACTAACCCAGCACACTAAAACCCCTTGGCTTTGTCTTCACCTTCATCACTGGATGGTTTTTTTCCCCAAACTTCACATGTAAACTCATTAACATCACTTTTCCATCTGACCCACTTAGAGATCTGCGTCACTGGCGATGTTTCAGCACTGAGCAATCTCCCTCCACTTTTCTGCTCGCATCCTTGGGGGGGGAGGAGGGAGGTGTGCATGTGGGTCTTTGCTGAGCAGCACAGCCTTTTACGTGGATCTATATTTATACATTTGACATCCGAACGGGCTCAGACGTGCAAGAGTTGTCAAGAGCAAGCTGTGGCACCTTCGTGCAGCACCTAACGGGGCCCTTTCACCTCTGGATGCTGATGTGGCGGGTTCTGCGCCGCTGGTGCAGCGCCTGCTCTGCGCACTCAAACAAAGCTGCTTTTTTTAGACTGACAACCCATAATACTGCTGGTGCTGTGGAGAAGTGATAAAGGTAACATTTCACTTCGCCAGTCAGAAACTGCCTCTCTTAGGATAACTTGGCAGGGGAAAAAAAAGAGGAGGGGAATGAGCACAAAGCAGAGCGCGCACTTGCGAGCAGCGATGACGTCCGCTGTCACATAATCTCTCCCGAGCCATGTTGTGAGCAGGATTGGGTGACACTCCTGGAGGAAAAGTAAGAACCAGACACCAAAGGGATGCTGACCCATTGCCCTCCAAACCAGAATGCTACTCTGCATATCATAGGTGAAAAGAAAGATATTTCTAAAATGCTACGTTGCTGTAAATGGTGACCACAAACACGCAGTTTTCTGTGGCCAAAATGGTGCCACTGAGGGGCCCATGGCTGCAGAGAGCCCCCAAAGCTGTGGTGGTTTCCCTGGCTCCCAGAACTGCTCATCTTGTCCCAAGGAGAAGGCAGCATGCAAGAAAGAGAGGCTTGGCTCTCGCTGGCAGCTTGGCAAACCCACCCTGGGCTCCGACAGGCAAGCTGGGATCGTTCCATGCCCTGCTTTATCACCTCTAATGGAAGAGCAGCTGGCCACTTTAAACCCCCTGGCTGAGGAGTTGCAAGGCAAAACATTCAGTGGGGGTGGCAGAAGCACACTCATCACTCCAGCCCTAAGTGCCCCATGGCTCCCTCCTTCTCTGTGAGGGGACACCCCACTGGCTGGGCACACTGCAAGCCAAATCAGAGGACTGATAACACCTTTTGCCTTTGTTTGTTTGGTTTGGTTTGGTTTTGGGTTTTTTTGGTGAGTTTTAGGGAGGGTTTTTTGTGTGGTTTTTTTGTTGTTGTTCTTGGTTTTGTGGTCGTTGGTGGTTTGGTTTTGGGGGTTTTTTTGTTTGTTTTGGGGGTTTTTTTGGGGAGATGAGGGGTGGTTTTTTTATTTTTGTTTGTGTTTTTATCTGGTTGGCCTGACTTCCAGGCCTTCCATAACATGGCTCGATCGAATGTGGTCCTGGTACAAACTGAGGATGGAGTGTTACAGTGTGGGGATAGGCTGCACCTTGGAGGCTGCTTGCATGAGGATTAACAGGGATTTTTGTTGAATGTGTAGTGAATCCACTGGGCAGGGCCTGTCAGCTTCACCTCCCCTTGCCTCTGGGCCAAGCCAAGCCACAGGGGCTTGGCAAATCCTCCCCATTGCTAAACGAGGACTGTGTCGAGAGAGGACCCTTGGATACCTATCCAAACCTGCTGATGTGCCCCCATGGAGGGCTGGAGCCAAAATTCAAGGTTAATGTTGAACTGGGAAAGTTTCTTGCATGCCTCAATTTCCAGTGAGCTCTTCCCCAGCTGCCTCCCCTGCAGGCTCCAGGCAGATCCTTCAGCCTTACACTGGCTTCTCAAGGCCTGGAGCAGCTCCACTGTGGGGCTTTTAGGAATTCCACATGAAATTACTTCACTTTCTCTTAGAGGAACCCTCCTGGATATTTTAAAAATTGTGGTTCACTTGACATGAAGGGCAGATTGGGATTTTCCCCATGGCTTCCCACCTTACTCCAGCCCCATCAGTGGTGCCTCTCCCTGCACACCTGGGCTCACCTTCCTTGCTAGACTATGTCAGGTTCCACACATCCTTTCCAAAGCTGCATCATTTTATTTGGAGGTCAAAAAAAAACTTTTGGAGCAGAAACTTCTTCCCAGCCAGCGAGCACAGGAACGGCATTTACACAGAGCTGCCTTAGCAGGTGGTCCTGCCCCTTCACTCAACCAGGTTTATTCCCACCAGTAACCTGCTTGCAGAGCAAAGGGCAACAGAAAAAAAGGTCCTAAACTCAGACCCCTCTACATTATAAAATCACCTGGGAGATTTTTCCTCGCTGTAACAAAAGCTGTGCTGTGTGTGCGCTGGCAGAGAAGCTGCCTGCTGGAGGAGAGTCTGGAGGATCTGAAAGTTCACTGCTCAGGGGCGAGGGAAAAGGGTCAGCACTGGCTTTTCCTTGGTGTTTTGGGCCTGAGCTTGTGGGTTTTTTTAATAGAACATTTTAGCAAATGGATTTTTCTCCCTGGATGCTGGTGGTCCTCTTGCCTCCTGGCTGTTATGTCCTTTCTTTGATCCTCCTTTGGGACCCTTCAGCACTGAGGGTCACAGGAGAAGCACTGACCGGCTGGTTTTAGGCTCAGGTGTAGGAGTGAAGCTGCAGAGGGAGGCTGCAGGCTATTGATCCAGCAGGATCTGAATGAACATGATATTTGATCTGTAATTATATAGCCAGAGAGTCTCTGCAGAGCAGGCAGAGTCAGCATCTTGGATTGGATGTGATGTGCTTTTTTCCTGTTCCTGTAAATCAGCTGTGAAGGCACCTTTACATCTCATCTTGCACTGCTCCCTGTCAGAGATCTCTGCCTCCAGCCATGGACAGAGGAGCAGCACCAAGCACACAGAATGAAAATCTGGCTGCATCTCCCCCAGTGCCCTTTCCACACGCCGTTCTTGGCTTGCTTCCTGGCAGGGTTTCACCAGGCTGTAAAAGTTAACTGTGTGCTGGAGTCGTACTTTATGAGGCTACAATTTAATTTAGAAGCTAATTTATGCAAGTTATGCATCTCTCCCTGTCTTCCATTAGAAGGCAGCTGTTGGATCCACCCTGTGTGCAGTGGAACTGTGGCTGGGGATAATTGAAGGGCTGGAAATCACCACTGGCCTCTGATGAGAAAAGGCAGTAACAGGAGGTTTAAGCAAATCTATGAAGAAGGGATTTAGGAACACTGCCCAGGTGTGTAGGGCAGTGCTAGCAAAGGCAAAACCCATCTAAAGGTGGCACTTGTCAAATGCAACACGAGGGGTTTCTACCCCAACATTAGAAGTAAAAGGCTGAACAAGGAAAACTGGGGCACATCCAGTTGCATCAGGTGATTTAGTGACAGGTAAGGCAGAGGCACTCCTGGCCTTGTTTGCCTCAGTCTTGACCAACAAGGACTCCCAGACCTCTTAGGGACCAGCTAAAAGGGAAGGGGAGCAATCAGCAGTGGGAGAGGATCAGGTCAGGGTTTGTTTGGGAAGGGGAACAATCAGCAGTGGGTGAGGATCAGGTCAGGGCTTGTTTGAGGGAACGTCCTGCACGTGGGACCCACCAGGCTTCACCCAAGGGTGCCAAGGGAGGTGGCTGTTGTCCTCACAGGGGTGCTGTCATAATGCTTGAAAGGTTGTGGTGATCAGGGGGTACCCCTGCAACTGGAGAGAACCAAACACGCTGCTCTTTTCAGAAAAGGGCCCAAGGACAATCTGGGACACTGCAGCCCAGTCAGTCTCAGGTCAGTGCCTAGGAAAATCATGGAGTGAGCTCCCTTGGAGCATGTTTGTGAACACAGGAGGGAGAAGAGAGCAGCTGGGAACAGCCAGCATGGACTGAAGAAGGGTAAACCATGTTGGACCAACCTGACTGCCCACTGGGTTAAAAATCCAGAGAGAGCTGTGAATGAGGAGTCAGCTCCTCGGGCCACACGTTCCTGGGGGCGCTGAACTGCAAAATATCTGGTCCAGATATTTTAAATGGGAGGAGATGTCCTGCCATTCTGCATTTTACAGTAGAACCCAAATAAATGATGCTGTAAAACCTCTGGCTTTCTGGTTTGGTGCCAAATGAGAGAAGGGAAACAAACTTAGCAGAACTCAGCCAGATCACATGTCCTAGTCCTGGTGCACCTCAGTCCTTAGGAATTTTCTTAACCCTCCTGGAGAAAATGATGCATTCCAGCCACTGCTGCTCTTCTTTCCTTGCCCCTTGGTGATGCTGGTGAGGAAGGGGTCGGGAGTGCAGTGTCAGTGGGCTGTTTTATGAGGATTGTCCATGCCTCAGTCCCATAAATGTACATTTCCAAGGGATTTCACAGTCTCCAGGGAGCAGTGACACTGTCTGATTTGTCCAGGAGGCTTAACAGAGAGTGAGAAATAACAGCTTTGCCAAAAAATTTAGGGCAGCATCTCACCTTGCTGGGGACAAGTGCTCACCTGGTTGTGGACACATGGGACTGCAGCTCTTGGACACTCTAGAAAAACTGGGATTTCAGAGGAGATACAGCCCTCTTGGCTTTCAGGCCAAATTTCCCATGAAAAAAAAGAAAAATTATTCTAAAAATGAAAAGTTCAGACATGCAAAGCCAAATAATCATCATCATAATAATGAGGTGGTTTCCCCAGATAATTACATATTTCAAGATCAGACGTTCTGTACTGGCACACAAAATATGCTCCCTGCAGGTTTTCCAGAGCTCAGTTTTCTTTCAGGAAACAGCTTTTTTTTTTTTTTTTTTTTTTTTTTTTTTTTTTTTTTTTTTTGTGGATTGTTGCTGCTGGTTTCCTTCAAAGGTAAATGTTTGTTTGTATACAGCTGCAGCCCTTTTTTTCCTGGCCATTAATAGCTTTATGCTAACAGACTACAGAAAGTCTTAATTGGTAGAGTATGAATATTATGCTGTAAATTGGAGTAAGGCAGTTGCATTTATATTATACATTATTTGCATAGTGTCTGCAGAGGCTTCTGTACCCTGGTGGTGAATATGTATGTGAATAAATCAGTGAGCATTAATTGCTGATTAATAACCTATGGGCCCTGGATTCAGCTGGAGCATTCCTGTTCAATTTATGAAGCAAAGATTGAGTGCAGCAAGACTACTGAGGTTTGGTGGCAGTGAAAAATTGATGAAACCTGTGTGTTTTGTCACTGAGTTTTAGCCTAAACTGGGGTTTACAAGCAGCTTTGACAGACTTCAAGGGTCTTCCTGGTTTAAAAGCTTCCCTGCATGTCTGTAGGAGCAGGATCAGGGCAAAAAGCTGGAGGCAGAGAAGCCAATCTGTCTAGGTGGTGTATAGATCTAATATTTGGCTATTGCTATTGCTGTCTTTGGCACACTTGCAGAAAGGCAGCTGTCAGAATTTTTTTTCCTCTTGGCTCTGAACTTTCTCCGTAGAATTTCCTAATATCCCAAATGAATCTTGAAAAGAAATGAGGAAATTTTTTTTTCCCTTATGTTCTATCCTCCATAGATGTGAGTTTATTTCCTTGGATCACCCCCCTGAATCTGCTCTCCCAAACATGCAGATTTAATAAAACGTGCAGCTGCAGCAAAGATCTCCCTCACCAGGCAGCAGGGCAGTTCCCAGTCTGTCGGTGGCACAGGAGCAGTGAAGGATCAGTGTCCCACGGATCTCTGTTCCATTTTCCACTGCCCACAGCCTGAAGGTCCATGGACACTGTGCTAATTAAGCAATGCCGATGTAAATGCTGTGCATCACTTGTGGGTGCATGGCAGCTCAAAGGGATCCTGAAGGTAATTTCTCTTCCTGGATTGCCCATCAAGTTTCTTTCACAGAGATTTTTTTGTCCGTGTTACCTCACCCCTCTTGATTGAAAATGCTTTCATCGCCCCTCATTGCACACAGAAGCAAAGTTGCTTTTCAGATACCAATGTGCCAAAGCCGTGGTCTGCCCCTCTCCTTGGTGCAGGGGTGGCACTGGAGATGAGCAAAGCATCCGTAGCCCTCCGACAAACCCCGGGACCAACGCAAAAAGGCAGGGACATCTCCGGGATCACGTTCCCCTCCCGAAGCTGGGTGTCACGGTGTGTCACTCCTGCCTCTGGTGTGTCACTCCTGCCTCTGGTGGCAGCACCGGGGCAGGGCTGAAGGGCGAACTCACAGGTGAGAGCAACACGTGTCCCCTCTTCCCAGCTTTGGGGACGTTACCCACAACCTCTTTGCTCTATTAATTGTTCCAACCGGTTTTTTCTAATTTTTTAAGATAATTTCTAAGGCCAGTTGCCTTTGTGCTGTCGTCACCAGGAGCAAGCAGCTTTGTGAAGATCCCAGCACGTCTGTGGTGTTTAGCAGTGACACCTGACTTGCAGCCTGCTGCTGTCCTGAGCCAGCACGGGATGCTCGGGAGTGCATTTGTGTGCTCGTGTGGGGCACAGAGAGCTCCTGTCCCTGTCCCTGTCCCATTGCATTGCCCTGACACTTGGCCACGGCTGAGTGGTGACAGAAAAAGCAGTTTGTACAAGTCAAGCCTCAGCAGGGGAGGTGATGGCATTGTGTGGAGTTCACCTGTGAGTAACAGACCCTCAGAGGGAGGAAGAGGAGAAGACTGCGGCTGGGGGAGGCAGCACATTCTGGCTTTGCCATCAAAGTCCCCCTGGGAGTGGGGGACAAAGCCACTGGGAGTCTGAGAGCACTCCAGTGCCCATTGGAAAGCCCTCTGCCTGCTGCCACGTGAAACCCCCAACCTCTGGGGCCTGAAGGGCTGTGACCCTGGCTCTGGATTCACGTGCCACACACAAGAGCAGAAGGGCTGCTTGTTTCCAGCTGCACGCCTTTGGCACTGTGTGTCTGAGGGCACAAATTAATTGCTTAACTAATTTATGCTCCTGTTTTACCTGAGACTCCAGTACTCCTGTACTCTCAGGACTTGGGGATCCCTGAAATTCCCTTGGGCAGGGTGAGGGGAGGACAATGGCCATGCCCAGAGCAGGAGCAGTGCCAAGCCCTGGCAGGGGTGTGAGCCAGGACAAGGAGAATGCCAAGGTTCAGCTGCATCCTTGGGCTTCCTGGTGAGAGGAATGAAAGATTTTGTCTTTACAAACAAGCTGTGGGTCTGTTGGTAGATAAAACTAGCACTGAGAGATAAAAGAAACAATGGGAAGGATTCCACTGATTGATGAATTGAAAAATATATTTGCCTTTACAAACAAACTCTAGGTTGGCTGATAAATGAAATTGGATATTGAAAGATGAAAGAAACAATGGAGGAAAAGCCTAAATTCCACAAGAATTAAAAATTAAAAAGGAGGATTATGCATTAGAGGGGAATCTTTGGTATCAAGCATTCTGGGAAGTCTGTGCCTCTCAAGTACCTCAGCCAATGGGGAGAGAGAAAAGGGAAATACGACTGGGAAATCAGGATAAAAAGGAGGCTGCATCCTCCAAAAATTTGAGAGATCCCCAGGGGAATGCCCCATGGCCTCTCCCTTTATTCCAATTAAGTAAAAAGCACTCCTCTGTCTCCTTTTTGGACATAAACCTCCGAAGTTTGCGGATTAATTTTCCTGACACCGGTGCTCACTTTGATCCTGAGCATGCTCAACACCAGCCTGCCAAGGGTTCATTGCTCCCCTCCGGGTTTGCCCACCTTTCCCCCACCTGATCCCCCCTGGGAGCTCAGACAAGGCAGGAGGAGGACAGGTGATATAGGGGTCTCCTCGAGCCAAGTCTTATGAGCTCTTGGAGATCTATATCACACCCAAGGTAGCTCAGCTACCTCAGGCGGCATAAAATCAGCAGGATGGCTTCTCCGGTAGTGTTGGAAACAGAAAAGTTTTAATAAAAGGCAAAATAACAAAGCTCTTTACAGAGAAAAGTCAAGCCAGGGGCAAGAGGCTCTTGCTCCTGGTAAAACACCCCACAAAAACGATTAGTTCCTTTGTTCTCTTCTTTTTCTAGTGAATTGCCCAGGCGGGACTTTATGGCTCCTGTCCAATTGGCTGTCCCTAAGTTTGAGGTGAAGCCCCCAAGGTCCTATGAAATGTCTTTTTACCTAATGGAAGAGAGAAACTTCTGGTTGTTTTTTTTTTTTTTTTTCCTTTTTAAGGAGACAAAGGATAAGAGGGGGCACATTCCTACAGACGGGGAGCGGGGGAAAGGCGGAGTGGGGGAAAGGACACGCAGCCCGGAGGTGCCCAGCTGGGATCAGGCTTTCACTGCCATGGGCAAGCGCTGGCTCAGGACTCGCCAGCTCAGTGGTGACGGCTGAGAAGGGGGTGATTAGCCGGGTTTGTGCTCTCCACGACCTGGAGACAGCCAAGCAGGGCCCCTTCAGGCTGTGCTGTTTGTTATTCAGCCCCTCCAGGAGGATTAGGGCACGAGGCACACTTTTTTTTTTTTTTTTGGCGTGTGATAAGATTTTCGTCCTGAATTTCATGCTGAGCTTGAGCTCACTAATCTTCCCCTCGGAGCACGGTAGACGGCTCCTCAAACCGCTGGCACAACATTTTAATTTTAATTTTTATCCCTCGCCTAGATCTGGCCGCGCAGAATCCACTCGCAACACCCCTCCCGTCATCCCAGAGCATCCCGGGGAGCCTGCGCATCCCGGCCAGTGCCACCAAGCAAACCCCAGGGTGGAGGCGACCCCGCGGTGTCCCTTGGTAGCCCATCCCTCCCCTGGCCATCCCGCAGCCGCTGACATCAGCAGACGTCGGCACAAAGCGGCTCAGGAGGCGGCATGAAAGGATCAGGGAGCAAAGCCGAAAATTGAATTAGCGCCGATTAGGAGGGCGGCTGGAAACGCCGCGGAGCGGCCACGTGTGATCCCCCGGGTCCCCCGTGTCACACACGAGAGGCTGCAGCACACGGGGGACACCCCTGTGCCTGCACCCAGCCGCAGTGGGGGAGCCAAACCCAGCCTCCTCCTCCTCCTCCTCCTCCTCCTCCTCCTCCTGCTCTGCGAAGGACACACGTCAGGGCCGACGCGGTGGAAACATTCCACGTGGGAGAGGGAAGGGAACTGGAGGGTTTGGAGAGCTGGAATGCCCCGAGTGATCAAAACGAGAGCGAGCTCCCGGTACTAAAGTGATTTCAGCTTTTATTGTAGGAAAAAGAAAGGCCTAAAGCGTGGGGGCCACGGGCCGGGCAGCAGCGCTCCCGTCGAGGATGCTGGGGCTCCTTCAGCAGCGATGGCCCCGATGTTCCAGGTGGAGCAGCCCAGCTTCCCTGGGTCAGATGCCCCTTTTTATCCTGTTTTTTGTCCCTTTGGATTGGTTTCTTTCTGAATCCTTCATTTGTATGAAGGTTTAATGGCTTGATTGGCCATTGCAGCTGAGGGGTGTTATGGCACGTTGAGGGCCATATTTCTTATAACCACCCTTTAACCCCTTTTACAATGCAACAACCAAACTAACAGTACTTGCTCAACGATCTACCAGCTATTTTACAACAGGTTCTAACCTATTTTCAACACCGAGCAGGGGGACCTTGGCGTCACAGAGGTGGCAGCTGTGCGTGTCCCCCCTCTCTGGCAGCTCTGCAAGCAGCTTTGTTAACCAGCGAGCCTGTGTGCTAATTGCATTGCTAGGCAGAGTCCTCATTAGACAGGAGACCAAAAGGGACTCCCAAGTCAGCGTCAAGCCTGTATTTAGGGGAAATTTACATTGGAGCTCGTATTTAATGCTCCAGCTGGGGCACATCGCAGGTCCCAGTGTGAGCAGGATGGAGCTGTGGTGGATTGAAGCAGGCAGCAGCAGGTCCCCAAAAGTCCTTTCATGTCTGTATCCATGATGTGCTGCAATGTCAGGAGGCACTGCAGCCAAGGAAGGGTCATCAGGGGCTGAGTGGGTTTATCTCACACTCTCAGGTTTGATTTATGTTCCCTTCAACCCCTGATGGATTGAAATGCCCTCTGTAACAAGGCCCGTGCCAACGGAGCTCTTTGCAGTTCCAAATTTAAAGAAAAGTGCTTGGCTACTGTAATCTTCCTAATAACATGGGTCTGCCTCTAGATGTAAGTGCTAGTTATTAATTCAAGGAGTTTCTTACACGTTCAAAGGACATAAAGATCCCTTTCATTGCTTTGTACCTGCCCATCCTCCTTGCAGACAGATTGCTTGGTGAGACAAAAAAGAGCTGTTTCACCACGTCCCCTTTGTCAGAAATGCTGCCTGTCCCAAATACAGCATCCTAATATTAAATATTTCACAGGGCTGCGTGGGAATGTGCTGCCTCAAAAGCTGTTTAGTGCTTGATGCTTTTGACACTGAGTAGCTGAGAGGGCTCAAAATGTGGGAGCATGTGGCAGAAGTGGAAAACTGCTTGGGGCCAGGATGGGACCTGGTCACCCTCAGTCTTCCTGAGAATGCTGCTCCCTGGAACAGGGATGGCCCACTGTGTTCCTTTCCAGCCTGACCCATTCTGTAATTCCATGATTCTGTGCCTTAACCTGCATAGCTCCTCAGGGAAGCATTTAGCTCAGCTTGACCATGCACATGGAATTCTCAAACTTTGTAGCACATCTCACCCTTTCCCTGCATCATCTTCTTCTTCTCTCGCCATGCACTGAGTGCTGGTTCAGATAACACATTCAAAATATTCCAGTTTTGAGATTTCCCAGCATCTACTGGCAGAGTGCTGCTAATTCCAAGTTCTCCTCTCAGGGCACACACTCCCAGGCTGTGTTTCTGCTGGACTTAGCTGAAGAAGAAGGAAAAGACAATATCATTGCAGATGGATGCAAAGGACTCCCTTCTGTGTTTGGCACATTAAAAACCCCGATACTTTGAGTCACTGAAAGTATTAGTTCTGTTTCCAATAAATGCTACGCAGTTCTTTGAGTCTATCTTTATCTTTCTCTTCTTCATTCTTTTCAATGATGCTGGGGAATTTTAAATGTCCCAACAGTAAGTGGTTTTGTTTAAAATGTCATAAAGAAGGTGCTTGGATTTTTCCTTGGGCTGAAATATTTGTCCAACGGAGCACAAATCTGCTGTTGGTTCCTTTCAGCCCAGGACTGCAGGTCTCCAGGACCTATAAATGATTTGGAAAATGTGGACCAGTTTTATCTGTCTGACTCAGCTCCACATCCCTCCAACAAGATCACCGTGGCTAACAGGAACCTCTTGAGCTCAATTTTACAGGTATTGACATTTATTCCTCTCTGACGCTCACGGCTAGAGATGATAAGTGATTTTTATTTCCTTTTCCCAGCATTACCTCAGCAATCCTGCTATGCACGGGGAAACACTAGCACGTGGCATTTTGCACTGAGCACCTCTTGTAAACTTTGCTGTGGTGACTGACACACTCTGCTGTGGTCAGACAAACACGTTTCTGCTGCACCTGTGTCTGACAGGAGTGAGTTTCTATAGTTACTGTCCCAAGAAAAGCCAAGCAGTCAGTCAATTATTTCTCTTTATGGTCAGATTTAGTGCCTGATACAGAGTTGAACAGTCAACAGAATCACACTGTATGAGCCAACTCATTCTGAACTGGGCTTGCTGCAGCAAAAATCCTCCCACTGCATATTTTAAAGTATCAGTCCCCTGCTCCATTGCCACCCTTTGGCTTGATGGGATGAGGAGGAAGGAGGAGAGGGCATCACATTGCCCCCATTAACACTGTGACAGGGCAGGGTTCTGACCCCTCCACGAGCAGGGCTCTGTAGGAGCATCTGTGCTGTCAGGCACAGGTCTGTTTTTAGTGCTGCCCAAAGACCAGGAGGGAAGGCTTGGCAGGCAGCAAGGCAGGAAGGTCAAAGGAGGAATTTTGTGACTGGAGATCTAGGCAGGGACATCACCCCATTCCCCTGCTTTTCTATCCCCTGGATACAGGCTACCCAGAGAAGCTGTGGATTCCCCATCATCTAGTGGAAGGTGTCCCTGCTCATGGCAGGGGAGCTGGACTTGAACTTTGAAGGTCCCTTCCAACCCAAACCATTCCATGGGATAAAGAAAATGCTTGGACAACTAAGGAGATGTTGGAGCTGAGTGAATAAAAACATTTTGAGAAGGCCCTGGTGAAGAAAATTGCTTACATCTTCTAGAGACCTTCTACAAACATAAAACTGCACAGCCATGGAAATAAAAAAAAAAAAAAAAAAAAAGAAAAAAAAAATAAGAAAAGAAAAGATAAAAAAAGGCGTGAGGGATGGGGATTTAAATAAAATAAGTTGAAGGCTCCTGCCTTGTAATTCAGGGATTCCTGCACCATCTGTGAGCAAGCTCTAGGGTGCCTCAGTGGGAGCACAGAGGTAGCTCAGTCACACGTAACCCACAACCGCAAAACATTTGACTAATAAACTGAAACCCCACCAAAAAAAAAAAATCTTTGTCCCTGCTTTTGCCTGGATGAACTAGAAAAGTGTGCCTGTCTTTTCAAGAGGCAGCACGGGTTCAGACTCCTCTGTGCCCATCCAGGCTGCAGCCCACTCCTTTGTTTCTCCTTTCAGTTTCCCACAAATACCATCTCCAGCCGATGCCAGGCTTTTCTTTTATCGATATATTGCTGGGCTTTATCAGCAAAGCTTTTATTGCAGCTCTCCCTGTGGTGAATAAAGGTTGAAAAGACCATCCCTGAGTGACTCTGGGAAGGGAGCTTGCATAATCAGGGAGCTGCTGGTGCAGGGCTCCGCTGACGTAACCGGCTGGGGAAAATTACTGAGGCGTCTGCTGAGGGACAGAAGTAACTCCCATCAGCAGAGCCCCGATTCTGAAGGAGCTGCTGCTCAGGCAAAGGGCTAAAATAGACCTGGAGGGAAGCTGATTATGAACAGCAAGGGCCCTTTTATTTGTTTTTATAAAGAGCGTTCTGTGCGGATTGCGTGTGAACTCTTTGTGTGCCTCTGCAGGAATCGGAGGGATAAACAAACCTGGAAGCAACTGCTGGCGCTTGACATCCTTTTGTTGGCATTTATCAGCCCCTGGCAGGGTCCCCACGAGGCTCCCAAGGGCAGCTGAGGCCTGGCCAGACCACAGAACCTCAGTCCTGTGTTAGATAAGCAGAGCTGTTCCTCAGAGCAGCATCCTGCTCCAGAAAGGAGGGAAGCTCTCTAGCCAGGAGCTTGCATAAGGAGCCAGAGCCATCAGGCACGGGTCTCTTGCCTGCAGCTGGCTGTTTGATTTTGGGGATGCTGAGTGCTGCCTCAGGCTGTGCACCTGGCTGGAAGCCATGAGATCTCAAGCATGAGGAGAACTGGAGCAAAGCCCCAGTGAAAGCCCTGGGAGCACATCTAGGGCCAGGGATTCTGGGTTTGACCCTTGGAGTAAGCCAGCAACAATCCCATTCACCTGCTCAGGCCTGGAGGAGGGAAAAGTTATTTTTCTAGCCTTGCTCTCTGTTCTTCATGCTTGGTGGTGGGTCAGGAGGGGCCCCCAGTGTTTCTTATGGGGCAGGTAGGGGCACCTGAGCAGAGGGGGAGTCCTTGGCCATGAGCTCCTCCAGCACCAAGCTCCAAAGCAGGGGTGTCCCCACTCTGTTTCACCCCCACAGCCAGAAGCAAGGCACACCTCATCCCCTGGTCCTCATGGGGCTGTGCCAAGGTCTGCACCCCTGCCATAATATTGTATTTGCAGGGTGCCCTGACAAAGGAAGGAATGATGCATCTGACTCCATGTTCTCAGAAGGCTAATTTATTACTTTATTATGCTATATTATATTAAAGAATACTATACTAAACTGTACTAAAGAATACAGAAAGGATACTTACTGAATGCTGAAAATATAATAATGAAAACTCGTGACTCTCTCCAGAGTCCCGACACAGCTTGGCACAGTTGGCCAAAGAGTGAAAACAGCTCACAGCAGAATCCAGTGAAAGAATCACCTGTGGGTAAACAATCTCCAAACACATTGCACATGAGCAAAACACAGGAGAAGCAAATGAGATAAGAATTGTTTTCCTTTTCTCTGAGGCCTCTCAGCTTCCCAGGAGAAAAATCCTGGGTGAAGGAATTTTTTCAGAGAGTGTGAATGCCACACCATGACCCCAGCCCCACTCCTGACCCTCCCCCTGTGCCACTTCTGTGCTGCAGATGTGCCATGGCACGTTCCTGTCTGAGCCCATGCAGCTGAAACAACCCATCTGGAGTCAGATAAAGAGGAAATCAGATGGTGTCTCATCCTCTGCCAAGCTGGAAGGCAATTACAGGCTCAGAGCAGAATCTCCTGCCTCGGTTTCCTCTGGAAAGGCACAAGGGGCTGGATGTAAGGAGAGCAGCAGATCCGAGCTGCTGGTGCTGGTCTCTGTGAGAAGGGTGCTGGTCTTGCTGTCACTGGTGGGGACACAGAGGCTGCATTGGTCCACCCAGTGGCTGGACACCAGCACCAAGAGGCACCCAGATGTCCGAGGTGGGACACGTGAGCTAAAAGTGACCCCGTGGCACAGGCAGAGCATCTCCTCCTCCAGCTGTGGGTGGAACTCCCGTGTGGGATGTGGTCACTGGGTATCTCTGGCAATGAGATCTCAGGCTGGACAGCCAGCCCAGGACAGCCTGGAAACCTTTCACCATCTTTTTCCAGCTGCTTAGGAGGCACAAAGCTTTTGCACAAGTGTCACTAGAGGACACGAAATAACACGAGGCGAACACACTGCTCTTTTCCAAGGTAAAAAAAAAAAGCTATTTAATTTCTGACTCCAACATTTATAGATTTCCAAAAGTGACAGCGGATTGGAGGGTGACAGTGCCACCTCTCCAATGACACTAACAGTCATCTGGATGGACAAACTAACAGTCCATCAAATTTCTCCTCCTCCATAAAAGAATGCAAAACAAGAAGTTATTTACATAAAGTGTGTGAAAAAGTTCATTACAAGAATGTAAACATCAGAAGGCTTAGAAAATCTTAAAAAAGCAGGGCAACACACAAGCATTATCTGTGGTGCAGTGTAACAAGCAGCCACCTTCCACCAAATCTGTGCACAAACCACGCTACTATCACCATATGCAGGGAAGCTGTAGCTGTGTTTATGGACTGCTGGCTGTTGTAAATGTATCCCTGTAGGCTTTAAATCCATGCCTGCTTGTCTGATGATTGGTTTACCTAGTGCTAATTCCCTGAAAATGAATGGAGCAACTCATCAAGTGTTTCTCCCGATGAAATGTGCATTTTTCCCTCAGGCAAAATCAAGAGGTGCCCTGGGAGGGTGAGGAAAGCCCTGGGAAGCAACGATGGTTCAAACCACAGCTGTGAGTCTGAGAGGAGCCCTGATGAGCCTGAAGGTGGCTGTCACAAGCTGAAGGGATGAAAAGGCCCTGGGAAGCCCTGGCTCCTCTGTGTCCTGAGTGGTTTTGGCTGTCAAAGCACCAAGAGAGACACGGAGATCTCCAGGACAACCAGATCAAAAGCAAGCTGTCCTCACCAGATCTGTGGCTGTGGGGAAACAGACTCCTTCTTGCATCTCTGCCCTGCACTCCTGTAAATCTGCAGTCTGCAGGGGGACAGGGAGAATCCCCCGAGGGCAGCACCATTCCCTGTCCACAAGCAGGTACAGCCAGGGGGAGATGTGGCTGTGGGGTCATGGCCCTGCCCTCAGCCCCACCACAACCATGCCAGTCCAGAGAGATGTTCTGCCTGTTCAGAGAGCACATCACCATGTGCCAAACCCTAGGCTGGTTGGATTCCTGGCCAACACGAGGCCTCCTGCCCATCCGCAGTAGTTGGCTCCTGTTGATGCACATGCAGCAAACATCTCTGAGGTGGATCAAGTCACAGAACAATGCTAATTTAAAAGCAGCTTTGCTGGTGTTGCATGGAAGCAAACAGCACCAGCTTGGGCTGTGGAAGAGGTTCTGAAAGTGTATTTACATGAAGGCAGTGAGGGAAGTTCCTGGAGAAAAGGAGACTCAGGGCTGCCCTCATCACTCTGCACAGCTCCTGAAAGGTGCCTGTGCTCAGCTGGGGCTGGGCTCTTTCTCCAGGCAGCACTGACACAACCACAGGGCACAGCCTCAAGCTGCACCAAGGGGAATACAGGTTGGATATCAGGGAAAAGTTTTTCCAGAAAGGGTGATAAAGTTCTGGAGTGGCTGCCCGGGGAGGTGGTGGAGTCACCATCCCTGGGTGTGTTTAACACAGCCTGGATGTGGCACTGGGTGCCAGGGTTGAGTTGAGGTGCTGGGGCTGGGTTGGACTCGATGATCCTGAAGGTCTCTTCCAACCCAGTGATTCTGGGATTCTGTGATTCTGTGAAGTTTGTGTGGTGTTGCCATGTGGTGTCAGAGTTAAGGTTCAATTGCTGAGGTGACTCCCTGGGGTGAAACTGAAGCAGGCACAACTGAAAGCTGGAAGCAAAGTAATTGTCTTCCTCCCCCTTTATAACTGAATAATCTTTTCTCCTTAGTTTCAACTCACCTGCTGCCAGGAGTGTGCAGAACCACAAAGAGGTGGAGAGCTGGTGCTCTGCAGGAGTGTCAGCCAATCCTCAGGGTACCTAAATCTGCCCAGAGGTACATGGTTAGGCAGTGGCTGCTTGCACTTTGTTATATTGACTAGAAAAAGACTCAGAATTAGTGGTGGGGGAAGCGCTGCTCTGCTACAGCCCTTCTGCATGACCTCGTGCTGCTCCCTGTGTCTCATTTTCTGGAGCAGCACTACCCATCACCCAGATTTGCTGCAAGCTAAAAGGTAATTACTGGTAAGGTGCTTCAAGAAGCTGTGCTAGCATTCTAGAAAGGAACCACTGTTGAAATTATTTCAAAGCTGAGCACCTCAGGCAGGCTGGAAATGGTTCAGGGCAGGAAAAATGGACTTTCACAATGTGTGGGGGCCCTTTAGGGCTCGGGATTTGAGCTGGCTCAACAGTGAAGAGAGGATTTACTCAGTGAGTGAACACAGGTGTGCTGAAAAGGCACTGCAACTGCTTCCTTCAAAACAGATATTAAAAGACTGCCATTTATTTACTGTCTCTGATGTCGCCCCTTGTGCACCTCAGGGGTGTTCCCATGCAGCCCACAATTCCCATCCATGCCTGGGGTGTGGTGCATGCAGATGGCTGATGTGTGATCTACTCTGCAAAGGAAATATATGTCAGAAGATGTAATCCATAAGAACAAAAATCTTCACCACTGTTTCTTTTTTTTTTAATAAAATCAGACTCCTCTGGGGGGGCAATGTGATGAGAACCCAAAAGATGGGGTTTTTGAGCGATCACACTCCATCTTTCTCCCAGTCAAGTGGCCTGGGGGCATTTTTGTGAGAGAAAATGAAGCCTGAAGCCTGAACCTTTATGACCCCACATCCACCCACCCCTGCCAGCACCCACTTCTTTTGCTGCACCACAGAGTTTGTGCACCACATTTGGTGTGGTTGATTTTTCCCAGGCTGCAGGTGACACTTGCGTGACTTATCCAGCTCAGAGCTTTCCAAAAACTGGTCTCTCAGCATAACCAGAGAGAGCAGCTGGCTCTGAGTAACTCCCAAAGATGCTCAGGAGGGCCAAAACAGACGAAATGGATGGCACAGAGTTCATTTCCCAACAATAATAATTATCTATTGCTTTTCTGTTTCCCTGCCTTCTTTGCACTCAGATACACAACCACACTCTGCCATAAAAGAATTTCAGAGCTCCAAAGCAGGGAGGAGAAAAAAAAGCAGATTTTTAACCTTGCTTAAAGTTTTAAATTCACCTCTGTTGTGCCAAATGAAGGAGTTTTGAGTGCCGGGAAAAAATAAATATAATATTTCAAAAACATCCTGAAGTGGAAGAATATTACACCCATAAAAATGCCAGCCTGAGCTTATAAAACTTTAACAGTGGTAATATTAAAAATGCAGAGGGGACCAACAGAGAGCAGAAGGGAGAGCAGTAAAGAAAAGAAGAACCTGGCAGGAAGAAATACACAAAAATATGTGGCTCAGCTCAGGTACTTTGTGCATCAGCCCAGCATGAAAGAAATACTTTGTCACCCCAGCAGGCACTTTTTGTCAGCAGCAGCTACTGGCAGCAGCAGGGGCAAAGGGAAATGGGAGCAAGTGCCTGGGATTTATGAGATAAAGAGAACATCAGGTCTAGGGGACAAGGATATCTCCAACCTGGTGTGCAGGGAGGACCATCATTTGTAACTGCAAGGCTGACAGCTGCTGATGAAGCCACCGAGCCAGGGACTGTGGAAAGGGATGGGAGAAGAGCTGACGTGGTAGCTGGGAGCAGGGAAGGCAAAGGGATTGGGGAATGCAGTGGGAATAGCCATGCACCCATGTCCTCTGCAGGAGAGAGGTGTTGGGACCAGCTCTGCAGGGAGGATGGAGAAACACGGGAGAAATGGAGCAAAGGAAGGGATGGGTTTCCCAGCTGCAGCCTGTGCATGACTTGCTGGAGTCAGGACACAGGGGAGAGCAGGTCTGCTGATTCCTGGTTGCCAAGCAGGAATGTGCTCATCGAGATGAGGTGCCCTGAAAAGAGATTTAGTCTGGGTCAAGAACCAGCCAATGGATAGAAAACAGGCCATGCTGAAAGGGGAATTGAAATTTGGCAGTGAGCTCCTGGTGGAATTTGTCGAGGAGCTGTCTTGGATGCTATCTTAATCCTTATTTTCTTTAAATGACCCTAGCAGAGAAGGCAGGAATGACGTGAAGCTGGGAGTCACTGCTGGTGCTGATAAGGGCTGGAATATTGTGCAGGAGGGGCTGGGCGCCCTCAAGGGTGAGACTGAGACAAATGGGATGTAATTTAGCAGTAAAAAATGCACCGCCGTGTGCTTGGACACCACGAACAAGAATTTCTGCTCCATGCTGGCAGCTTATCCACAGAGGAGCAGAGATAGATCACTCAGGCATGAGATGGCTGTGAGCCACGGGGAAGGAGAATGCAAAGGGAATCAGCGTTTCCAGAAGGGCCTGGAGAGAGCAGTGCCAGGGGATGAAGGCTCACTGAGACCTTGGGACTGTGCCTGAGCTGCTGGGGACATCTCCTGGTGCCAGCTCAGGCCTTGGCCCTGTGCCCTGAGATGGACCCTGGCAGCTCCCTGCAGCTTGAGGGGCTCTGTGAGGATGTGGCCACTCTCCACAGCCACTTTTCTTTTTCCAACACGTCCACTGAAAAGAGAGATGAGTGATTTGAGCCGTAGGATAACGCTGGCCGCTGAGCAAATGCCTCTAAACCATTCCTGCCTATGTTGAGCCAAGGAATGACAGCATTGATGACTGCTGGAGGAATGAAACTCTGCAAAGGCTTTCCTGAAGGAATCCTAGGAGCAAAGCTCTGCCTAATTTTAAGCTGCAGCTTTGTAGGCCTCTGAAAGCAGTTGCATAACATGACTGTGGGTGACAGAGGAAGATGAGACACAACAACCCAGGAGATCCTGTCCAGTCCCATGATTTTAAACTTGCTCTCTGCAAGCAGAGCTGCAGAAATCAGTAGAACGGGGGCATCCAGCTAGACAGCGGTATGAAATCTGCAGATGAATCATGGCCTCTGCTTTGGGGCAAATAAACAAGGTATGGCTTATTTCAGACTTGTCTTTGGAAAGCCCCACTCATGACCTGAGAATTTAGAGTCCCCAGGGCGAGGCAAGTGAAGGGAGCCAAGACAAGACAAATGCCTCCTTTGAAGGGCAATGCCCATTTCTGCCGTGCTCCTAAAGAGGCAATATCAGGACAGACACAGCTCTTAAGCTGTGCCAGCTGTCCCACAGGCTGGAAGGAACTTCTAGAAAGGACTAGAAAGCCCCAAACCAGCCTGTCCTTTTAATCCAACTCATTAGTTACAGAAGCTGGCAACAAATGAAGCCATAATAAGAATTTACCTAGATACCAGCTTCTTCTGCAGGACCATAAATGTTTCTATCACACCCTTTTTAATCAAAATGACCAAAATTCATAACCAGAAGGTCCAGTCATCATTGCATGTGCATGGGTTTGGAGGTCAGCAGGGTGGTGACCTCTTGGGATCAGGGCTGGCTGCAGGGTCCAGGCAGGTCCACAGCAAGGGGAGCATCCCAAGAGCCTTGGTGCATCTTTGCTATGCCCAGGATTGAGCTGTTGGGGCATGCTGGGCTCAAGGTAAATCAGAGAACAACCAGGGGCATTTCTGAGGCTGTGTTAAACTCTGCCTCTGATTGCTGCTCTTGCTCAGTAGATTAACAGGACTGGGAAAAGAGCTTTCCAGAACTATGTTCATGGATTCTCTCTTCCCAGTTCTTGAAGGAGTCACTCTTTAAAAATATAAATTCCAGTAAAGAAAATGGAAAACCTGTTAGAGAAATGTTGTGTGTTTTATGCCATTGGTGTATCTGGCATGACAGAAGAGGAGATGTGTCCAGAAAAGGAAAACAGCCACCTGAAAAGAGGGTTGGTGTGCCAAGAGGATCATAAAGAGGTTTGTGTAGAGGCACAGGATGCCCCCAGCACAGGGAGTGACATCCCTAGAGGATGTTGGAGACATCAGAAAGAAGAGTAAATGGAGAGTTATTACAGGATTTCACATGCAAGAGGTGATCACCTGTTGTCTGGGGACTGTATTCTCTCCCACCTCAGCTACTCTGGAGTTAACAGCAGATTGGTGGTGTGGGAGCACGTGCACCTCCTTAAATTCCTCACTGATCCTTCCCTTTTCCGACCAAGTCTCATGCCTTGAGGGGTGCTTGATGAGAAGACAGCCCAGTGCTGTAAGATGTACCCACCCAGGAAATCATTCTGACTCCTGCAGAGGTCAGGTCGGGCTGGAATGTAGGAAAAACGAGCAGGAGAACTTCATAAACCCTCTGTTTAGCACGAAACCTGAAATGCAGGTGCCAAAGGATCAGCTGCTGGACATCAAAGCACCCACAGCACTCCATCCTGTGCCAGCTGGGAAGATGCAATGACCTCCAGTGAAAAGATGCAGACTAATTCCACTGTCTCTGACCCTTTTAGAGAAAATTGTTTCTTTCCCTCAAGAGAGGAAGGTTTGAGGATTTGAAAATCTAGCAGCCAGCTCGCTCTGGCCTCTGGATTGCTTTTAAAGCACTGGTCCTGGGAGAATCCTCCACTTAAGTTCACCTCCTCTTGTCTTCTATCTACCTCCATACTAAAAACCCAAAGTTTTTCACCCTGTGATAAACTACTGAAATACTACCATCTATTTCACACACTCTTAGATTCCAATTCATCCCAAAGTCTTGGAAGCTTTCTCCATGGACAAAGGCTAAAAGCAGTGTTCTCCTGAGGATCAGGATCAGGATTTCTCAGGACAGGCAGAAAAATATTCCCTGTGCCCTGACTTCCAACATCTCCCCCTCCTGTTTGAACTAAAAACACTTTTTTAATAGTTTTGTTCGTTGATTGTTGGATACACTGAAGTAGATATGGTAAAAATATTTAAAGGATTATGATACTAATTAGTGTATATATATATATATATATATATATATATATATATATATATATATACACACCTTTTTTTAAAAGTTCCCTCTATGTTGGTATAAGGTTAAATTAATTTAATATATTATCTAATTAAGATTTACTTTCTTTTTTTAAATTTGGTTACACTATTTTTTAATTGTTTGTATTGTATATTTTTATGACTGGATTTTGAACAACAACCTCCTGCCCTCCCCAGTGCAGGGCAGCCTCCTCTGGGTCCTTGCAGACCAAGCTGGCAGCCTGAAGTAAAAATCCCTTCAGTGGTTCATCCTCTGCCAAGCAAAAGCAAATCAGAGCCCTTGATCCCAGCTCAGGAAATGAGAGAGGTTCTGAGTGAGCTCCACATTACCAAGCCCAGGCCTTGCCAAGCCCAGCTTTAGGAAGCAGCACCTGCCTTGGGAGCTGCCTCGGGAGCTGCCTCCTCTCTTCCCCTGGCACAAGGACTTGCCCACATGGGGTGGGCTGGCCTGGGAGATGGTCAGGGTCTCCTCTGGCTGAGCTGGGCAGGTGTGAAGCCCTGGCCTGTGTGTCCAGAGGGATGGATGTGGGTCTCAGGACCGGCCTCTTGCTCGCACAGGTTGGAGAAGACCTTTGAGGTGACCAAGTTCAACTGTTCACCCACCACTGCCAAGGCCACCACTAAACCATGTCCCTAAGTGCCACATCTACACTGGTTTGGAACACTTCCAGGGCTGGTGATTCCACCCCTTCCCTGGGCAGCCCTTTTGAATGTTTTTGTGCTTTTAATGCTCTTAATGTCTTATTGGTGAATAAATTTTTCCTAATACCGGACTAAACCTCCTCTGGTGCAGCTTGAAGCTGTTTCCTTTCATCCTTCTGCTTGTTACCTGGAGAAGAGGATGACTCCCACCTTCCCAAAACCTCCTTTCAGGGAGTTGCAGAGAGTGAGAAGGTCCCCCTTGAGCCTCTTTTTCTCCAGACTGAGCCCCCCCAGCTCCCTCAGCTGCTCCTCATCAGACTTGTGGTCCAGACCCTTCCCCAGCTCCTTTGCCCTTCTCTGGACACACTCCAGAAAACCCTGGAGCACATCAGGCCCTTCCTGGGCCCCAAGCCCCACCTCTGGGACGGGAACCCCATCCCTTCTGACAGGACTGGGGTCACTTGGCCCATGAAGCACCGGGCAAGAGTGACCTGGCAGAGGGTCTCTCATCCTTTTCACATTCACTCCCTGCCCTCCCAGCCATGATTTGATGAACACTGCTCTCTGCTCTTCCTGCTCTTCCTAGGGCAGAAAGTTAAACACAGGGCTTGTTTATCTCCCGTCCATGGGGAGTGCCTTCAACCCACAGGTGATTCTAGGTGGGCTTGGGCACCCACCTGAGAGCGTGGACTCCTGACCCCTCTTCCACCTTACGTTTGACTTGGACCTGCACGACCTCCTGACACAAGAGGGGGAAAATCCATGTAGCAGCCTCTCTGAAGCAAGCTGGCTAACCAGGCTAAAGAAACATGGTTTGTTTGGCTTGTCAAAGGGAAACTCGGGAGGCGATGAGACCATGGCTGACAACCCCTGCCCCTGGGAAGAGCTGTGCCCAGGGGATCTGCCGGGGAGGCACGACACGATGCCACGGCTGCAAACAGGCAGGGCAGCTCAGACTGGGATAAAGGCAGCCATTTACTCCACTGGGATAATTAACCACTTCACCAGCCTGCCCAGGGACACGGCACAGTGCCTTGCAGCCTTTAAAATCAGGACTGACTGCCTTTGCCAGTGATTTATTGGATCTCCAAAGCAAGTCCCGGGCTTGACGCACAAATCACGCTCCGTGTTGTATCAGGGCTCAGGCTGGCCGACCATAATGACTTCTCCTGGCCTTGAAATTTATGGCCAGTGTCAGAGGGGCAAATAACTCCTCCAGCAGAGCCTGCTGCAGGAGAGAGAGCTCCCAGGGTGTGATCATCTTCAAGGAGAGAGTGGCAGAAACGCTGCCCGGGTGGCCCCGTCCGTCCTGCGCAGCTCCGTGGCAGTGCCACCAATGCTGTGCCAGGTAACAGCCTGGGGACAAAACCCCCATCCTCCCCCAGGCTCCCCCTCCCTCAATGAGACTGGTGACTTGTCAGAAAGGAAAGGGCTGATAAATGTCCTGCTTGTCTTTCAGGCAGATTTTATGTAGCAAATGAGGTTTAAAAGAAAAAAAGTCTTCTGCTAGTCTTGCTTTAACACTGCCACAGCAAAAGGATCTCTGGGTATGAGCAGATGTTCTGTGCCTTGACATGGCAGGGTGAGGCTGGAGGGAGAAGTCCAGGCTCCACTCTTCCTACTCTGCCTGTCCCTCCGTAACCATCCCTGATGCAATTTCCATTTCCTAACCGAGCCTCTCTTCCTCCTGCGCAGGGACTTCCAATTTTCTCTCCGTGGAATGACTGCAGCAAAGGCTCTGAAAGGGGGAGGGGAAATCTCATCTCTGTAAAATACTGACCTGAGGGGTAAATCTTCAATGGGATCTGGTCAGTTTTAGCCATGCAATTGTCATTGACACTAATGGGAGACATACAGCAAAATAAGCGTACTGGAAATACCCTGGTCCCCAGCTGCCCACTCTAAATAATAATCATATCATAAAAAAACCAAACCAGAGGGGAAGGAACAAAAAGGCTCTGTTGTCCCACCACAGGAGGCCAAGAGAAGATCCGTGGCAGAGGCAGAGATGTCACTCACTCCTCACCCGTCACAGCACAGGGCAGCAGGGAATAAGCATCCGTGATGCTGGGGGAAGGCCAGCAGCTCTGTGGGCATATGTTACTGTAAATTTGAAATTAGAGCCACTGAGGGGATGCAAAATGACAAACCCAGCTGCCGACGGGGGTGCTGGCTGCCAGCAGGGTAAAGTGTCAATTATTTACCATTTGCTAAAGGACACTGCTCTCTGCAGTCACGCTGGAGTGTGTGTGAAGTGCATCTTAATCTCCCTCCCCAGCGTGTGGGCTGGAGGAGGCAGCCCCAGCCCTTCCCTCTGCTGGAGCAAGGCTGGGGCTGAGCCATCCCAGCGTGGCTCCTGGACATGCAGGAATGGCTGCAGCCTGTGCTGGCTCCCCTGGGACCAACCCTGGTGGCCGGGACACAAAGCTGGGCTGTGGAACCTGAGGTCAGGCAGGGATGGACACACAGGTGGTGTCACCTCACAGCCCTGTTTATGGAACTGTGCTTTCTGCTGTGAGAGGGGGGAGAAAAAGGCACAGTGTGCCTGCCACAGCACTCCTGGGATGGGATCCAGGTGTTTGGGACAGCTCCACTTCACTGCTCCCCTTGCAGTGGGGTGGGTGGCTTGAAAAAGCAACAGGGGAGAATCAGAATTTTATCAACTGAGCGTGTTTGTGTGTTTGTGCAAGTGAAGCAGATGGTGGGGGCGTTTGCATTAGCATTCATGCCCAAAGTCTCTAGATTATATCTTCTTTCTTAGCCAAATTTGGGGCTGGGAGCATCACTTTAAAAAAATCACTGTTCTTCCTGCTGTTGGCAAATGTGGGCTCCCCTGGAAATCTTTATTCATCAAAACATTGCTCCAGTCTGACCAAAACCTTCTATATTTGGGGCCCTGACAAGTCAAGGCACTTCACAAGTGCTGGTGGCTGCTTAATCACAGGACTCTCATGAGGTTCAGTCATCCTAAATAAGTCACCAAGGCCATGAGTCATGTCACAGGTGGGCTCCACAGTGATTCAAGGATGACATGCTCCCTCCTGATTTATTTCATGATATCATTACCCCAAAGAAAACTCATTTGAAAGAAGTATTTCCAAGATCTTCCACTTGAGCTTGAAGTCACTCCTTAGTGTCCCCTAGGACAGCTGGCCAGAGGAGGCAGAGATGCTGCTCCACCCCCTGGGCTTGAAGGGAAGGGTTAGGAAAAGGTTTTACTTTTTCCTCCCAGGGCTGGGTGAGGCTTTTCCCTGCCTGGCTATGGGACTGCATTTATCCTCTGGGGACTTCCAGCAGTCAGGCACAAAACAAGTGCTGCTTTTTTGATGCTAAGCCAAAAGGGAGGTATGAAACCCAGGTAACACTGTCTGTTGAAACACCTTGGCTGCAGCATTAACATCCCCCCGTCCTGTGTCACCTCAAGGACAGCCACATGTGATTGATGCTCGGCTGCTGGCTGCAGGCAGCTGTTTCAGAGCCCTGTGCACAGAGCCTGAGGGTCAGGAGGTGTTTTATGGCCAAACTTTACCTACTTGTGTGTATTTAGTCAAGGGAGCTGTGTGTCGTGTGCCCACCATGGCCACTGGCACCCTGCTCACCATGTGCCCCACGTTTTTTAAGGGCCACATCTGAGGTGAAGGAAGTGAAGACGTGAGCTTTCTGCACACCCCAGTGAAGCAAAAATTCATTTTTGCTGTTCATTTTCTACTCCTGGAGACACAGTTTCTCCCTCATTTATCAGGCTGAGAGCAAAGGGGAAATTTCTGCCTGCAACCTGTTGTCAGAGTTATTAGTGATAACTCCTGTATTAGCACCTCAGGTGAAATGTAGGGAATGCCACACCCCAGGAAAACTATCCGGGAACCCCAAAATCAAAGATTATTGATCTGGAGTCAGCCTTTTTTGTTATAAAATCAAGGGGCATTAAAAGAACCCCGCTTAAAGTCGTGTGTGTCTGTGTCTGGATGCGTGCATATGCATATGCAAAAGGACAAGGCTCATAAGACAAACAGCAGGAATAAATGAAACTCCTGGGTGGAATCGAGGTCTGCACCATGATCTGTGGGAATTTTATCACTGCCTCCAGCACGGCTTCACCCTGTCTGTGCTGCAGCAGCAGCTGTGACCTGGGAGCTCTGCTCTGCTCCAGGGGGAAATCTCAGGACAAGGACCAGGCACTCACTCCCGGCCTTGGGAGGACCAAAGATGTCAGAGGCTGCTGTAGAGGATAATTCATTTTACAGCACTTGTGTGACAGTTGCTGTCTCCCAGCGAGCCCTGCACATCTGGAGCCCAGGATGACTAAGTCAACTGGCGTTGCAGGAGGTAGGATTGGAAAAATTGCTCCATTAAAAAAAAATTAAAACAGTAAAACTTCCCCGCAGTTCGTTTTCACTGCTCTGCAGGTGGCCTCCAGAGGAACACAGGGGGATGCTCTTCTCAAAAGCAAGAGCAAGGAGCATTCCTCCTCCTCAGGAGCAGGGCAGGGAGGAGCTGCACAACGCTCAGTGGAAATCAAAACCCTGCAGGGGAGTGAGTTCAACGGGAACTTCCAGAGCCAAGGGTACCCCAGGTGAAAGCTGCAGGTGAACGATGCTGGTGGAAGCTGCTGCTACCCTCTCTGCCAGTTCAGCAGAGCAGGGAAGCTCCTGGAGGGTTGATCCAGCTGAGGCCAAGGTCTTTCTGGGTTTTCATGAGTGTTTTCTTTGCTCAGGGAATCCCATTGAGAGCTGGGGAGGAAGCCCTGGGGTGGTCCTTGGCGATGGCTTTGCCAGAAGGGAGGCGATCACCCCAGCACAGCTCCAGACACTGCCTTTGGAGCTCGTGGCACTGCTGGCACAAGGCTGGAATGGGCTACGCCAAAGTTTAAAGAAGCTCCAGCCAATTTGCTGCTCCCCATCCCCACTTTAACCAGCCAAGGGCAACAAGATGTCTGTGCTCAGGCCAGTCAGCCACAGTTTCCTTGACTAATTTTTGGGGGTATTTGATTCAACTTGTTTCAGTAGCAATCTCTTCCTTGCATAATCTCCTTATTTAGTGGATGGCAATGATCCTTTTGCATAATCAGCAGAGTGCAGCGTGCAACCCCTCTCCTGCCCACTCACTTCACCCCTGGCCAAACCCACATCTTGGCACCCCTTGGCACTGCTCAGAGTGGGCACCAGCACTCAAACAGCCCCAGGGGAAATATCAAAGGTGCAGAGTTTGGCTCTTTGACCGAGAAACACACAGGCAACCTCACAACGTTTGACTTTCCCCTGCTTTGCATTGACTTTCTCGTTGTGATAACAGGTAACAAATCACTGCCTGGGTTGTCACTGAGGCAGCTCCTCTGTCAACAGGCCCCAGTCCTGGTCCCCTCCTCCCTTTCTCTTCACAGATTAATTCTCACCAAAATGGAGAATTATCTTCAGATGATGCTGACAGGAAGACAAATCAGGCGGTGGGCATGAACCATAAATTTGTTATTTCAGCTTGTGTTCCCTGACTTCTGGGAAATTATATTTAGCATTAAAAAATGCTGGTGTGTGTGTGCGTTAATGATGGCATGTCAAGAGCACAGTGTCACATTTGCCATTGTGTATCAGAGTAACACACTGGCACCCTGGTGAGGTGAGACCCCCCCCCCCCCCCAAAAAAAAAAACTGCATCAGATGGTTGGAGAATTTGTAGATCAAAGACAGGGACAAGAAAGGGGACATCAGAGGTGAACTAAACTGATCTAAGTCACACATAGGCTCTAGGTAATTGCTTCAGGAAAAAATAATTACAAGTATGGTAGTAAGGGAGGGAGGTTGGCTGAAAATCACCAAGCTGAGCTCTGTGCTTCACAGAATTAACTTACTGCAGATGTTTTAGGGCCTATCCAAAATGGTAATTTCCATTAGAGGAAGGTGAAGCAGTGGCTGTGGTTGCACCAGTCACTTCCCAGGCTTCAGCAGGAGCACACAGGGCTCATTGCTGATCTTCCCCTGAGCTCAGCTGACTCTGATTCTCCACCTCTGCCCTGCTCTGGTGAGACCCCACCTGCAGTGCTGTGTCCAGGTCTGGTGTCCCCAACATGAGAAGGATGTGGAATTGTTGGACCAAGTCCAGAGGAGGCACAACATGGATAAGAGGACTGGACCACCTCCCCTTTGAAGACGGGCTGGGAAAGTTGTGGCTGTTCAGCCTGGAGAGGAGATGGCTGTGTGGAGACCTCAGAGCACTATCCAGAGCCTGAAGGGGCTGCAGGGAAGCTGGAGAAGGACTCTTTGTCAGGAACTGCAGTGACAGGACAGGGGGAATGGGGTACAAATTGAAAGAGAAAGAAGATTTTGTCTTAGATATTAGGAAGAAATTCTTTACTGAGATCATGGTGAGGCCCTGGCACAGGTTTCCTCATCCCTGGAGGTGTTCAAAGCCAGGTTGGACGGGGCCTTGGCCAACCTGGGACAGTGGGAGCTGTCCCTGCCCTTGGCAAGGGGCTGAGATGAGATGAGGTGATCTCAAAGGTTCATTCCAACCCCTTTACATTCTGTGATTCTGTGGCTCTCTGGTCCTAACTGGACAACACTGAAAGACCTGAGAGTCTGATAACTTGTTCTGCACCTTCACACTGAACACGAGGGGGAAAAGTGAATTACTTCAGAAAATCAGAAAATCACATAGGCTAAAAGTTAGTTTTGAAGACTGAGGAGGTTGTGGAACATTTTCCAAATTGCAAGAGAAGCAGCAAGACCCTCCCCTTTCTCTTGCCCCTCACCAGCATCTCTGGCTGCAATGTGGTAAATTTATGTACAGGCTCATGGGGCTTGGCTGTGTGGCACAGCAGGGGCAGGAATTCAGTGACCCAGGAGTTCACCTCGGTGCTCTCTCTGTGCCTCTGACACACAAAGCAGTGATGGCCCTCAGAGCTTGTAAAAATGCTTCTGTTAATCCATTAATAAATTCTGCTTAGTGTCCACAATGCAGGGTCTTAAAAGCTTTGCAGTGCTGGGGTTTTCAGGAGGATGTTGTGTCCTGGGCTCGGACAACAGGAGGCAGCCAAACCTGCAAGTGCCAAAGGTTGTTGGTTTTTGCAGAGCCTCAGCATTCCTGTATTGACTGCCAGGGAAATCTCCTTGATTCATGCAGATTTTTACAAACTGAGATGGCACTGATGAGTATATTTTGCCTAAGAACTGGGTTTGCTTTCTCTCTAAGAAATTACCAGATACTAGAGAGTGCCAGAATGTTGTACAGGGGAAAGAGAAACCAGGAAAATTTATTTTTAAAGAGAGTGCAAATGGGGAAGATGGAAATCAGACACTTTGCCATTGCTTAAAATGCCTTTGAAACAAAAAAGCACCAAGAAAACTGGAGGTCAGTACTACCAATCCAAGAAGGGCCTCTTAGGAAAGACATTCAGATCCACTGGTGTCATAACCTAAGCAAGGTAATAGTATTTTACATATTAATAGAATTAATATTTATCCCATTCATTACACACATAAAATGTATTTAAATATAAAACACGCCTGTGTGTAATTAATCATATTTTGCTAAGGAGGCTATGTTAGATAACTTTATTTTCTCAGGAAAGCCATGTAGGAATTAAAATCCAGAAAAACCAACAATGCTTTGAAGCGCACGCTTTCATACAAAAGACAATAAACCCCAAACACAACTTTTTTTCATCTTTACTTAAGGGTAGAGCCTTTTTTTTTAAAATTTTTGTCTTTGTAGTGGCCTTTGCATGTGTGCCCTTCCCTGCCAGACTAATCTGTCTGCTGCCTTGCTGCCGTTCTGCAAAGATAATGCACATTCTTGATCCCTCTTTTTGAAAAGCCCTTAGGAAAACATGACTCAAAGGATGAATAAAAAGCTGCAGCAAAGGACTCAATTTCTAGGTAATTTCTTCTAAATCCTGCTTTCAGTTTATTACCCTGACAAAGAGTCTCTCAGCTGCAGAGCAGAGCCCGACCTCCCGCAGGGGATATACCGAGGATTATCTACCCTGAAATGAAAGTCTGTTGACCTAGGGAAAACATTTCACTAAATAACAGCAGTTGTGAATTGAAGGGGCCTGTGGGGCATTAGACACGGTGTAAAACCAATTTGAACAGAGCAAAGAAAATAAGTGGAAACGGTTTTTGGGTAGGAAGGATAGGTAAGGCATGTAAATGAATGCGTTTGCAGGGTGGGGAAATGAAAACACTTTTGCACTGCTGCCCTCTGAAATGGCAGCTGCAGAGGGATTCCAGCCCAGACTGAGTCCCACAGCTTCCAAAGGCTTCACCCAGCCAGAGGCGAGCTGGCCCCACACAGGTGCTGCTGTCCAGCAGGACTCAGGGATCCTGGGATGCTCCCTGCCCCTCCACCTGCAGGGTCCTGCTGTACCACTCTTATCTCAGACTCCCCATGGCTGTGCCTCTGCATAACCCTGCCTTGGCCAGCACCCTGTTCTCAAGGAAATTAGGTAGCCACCAATGCTTGAGCTACAGCAAATTAAAATTAAAAGAAGGAAAAAAAAAAACAAAAAACAAACCACATTAAATTTCTAATCTTGAGCTTATCTTCCCTGCCCACAGCCCAGTAGAAACACAAACCCACTGGCAACTTTGAGTAAAGTCACTTTAATGTTAACAAACCAAAGAGCTGGGATGGTGCCTGATGCCCTCTCTTTGCTTCATTAACATTAAGAGCAGGAGCAAATAATTGCTGGCATCCCACCTGGCCCTGGACCAGAGGAATGAAAGCATTTTTGCTGCTCTGGGCAGAGTTATGTAGATCCTGTTGCCCTTTTGTCCTGTGCTCCAGTGATATCCTGGCAGTTTTTATTAAACCACCTCCTCTTCCCCTGCCCAGAGTAAATTGGTTGCTTTCTGCAGGGTAAAGGAGAGTTCCTGAAGGGTGGCATCACAGAGGGGAGAAAGGCAGGGGATCTGCTAGGCTCAGTCTCCACGCTCATAAACTTGCTTTTTAAATCCTGCATAAGACAAAAAGTGATGTGAAATATGTTGTTGGACTGGGGAATATCTCTGGCAGGGAATTTTTTCAGTTGTTGAATAACAATCTGAGGCAGTGATGGAATTGCTGCAGCCTAAGACATACGAAATGAGGGTGGAAAAAAAGACCTTGACTCTTTCATGGAGTTTCTACAAATCCAGGGCTCAGCTCTACCAGGCAATGTGAGTTACAATAGTGAGTTAAAAACGCTCTTGGAAGTGACCAGTGATGTTCACACTCCTCAGATTTTGGGAAGCTTTTAAGACCCTTTTTTTTTTTTCAAACCAGATTTTATTTTCCCAGATACACCAGGCCTCTGAGAAATAAACCCGTCCATGTGCTAGGTGGATACCAGAGATTCACCAATTAATTGCTGACCCTTGGTCAGAGCTTTTGTAAAAAAAAAAAACAACTAACTAAAACCAAAAAAAAGCCACTTGAGAAGAGGATGAGGTTGTGGTGCTGTTACACCTCCCTGGTAAGGCTGATGTAAGAGATGCTTTTATGCCCCACTTGTCCACAATAAGGACATTTTATTGACCCTGTGTGACAGTTTGTACATCCACTGTGTGCCCTCAGTTAGAAGGAATTTATATAAATCTTATATTTTGGGGTCAGGTGATGCAGTGGGACAGGAAGGGTTTGGGAACGGCAGGACTCTGCCAGGGCAGGGCAGGGCAGCTGCCCAGGGATGCTGCAGATCCCTGGGTGCCCCTCCAGCCCTGCTCTCCTGGAGCTTGTTGCTGTCCTTGCTGCACATCCTCACATTCGGGATGATTTGCATGACTCAGCCAGGGATGAGCTGGAAAAGGAATGTCATCATTTTGATCCAGTTAAAAATAATTTATCTGCTGCTTTCTCTCTATCCTGTCTCGTCATCCCTCCCTCCCCCCTCCCTTTTTTTTTTTTTTCTTTTTGTTTTTTCTTTTTTTGTTGCTTGAAGAGAACCATTAGCATATATTTTGGAAGGTAAATCGTCCCCTGAGTTAAATTAGCACCTGATCAAATGCGAGCAAAGTGCTAATTGAGCTTTGCAAGCAAACCCAACTGAAAACAAGCTTTTGAGACTCCAGCAAGCAGGCAGGAAAACTGAGGCCATCCCGAAGGAAGGGGAGCACTTTCAGACAGCTGCCTGCAGTAAAACTCAGTGACAGAACTCAGAGCATTCCATCCCAAACAGAGGGAGCACCCGGGCCAGCATTTCTGAAGTGAGCAGCTCTTTTGGCCCTGCTGGCCACTTCCAGAGGACAAAACTTCTCTTGCAGGGAGCAGCAGGTCCATAAGTCTGGTCCCAGGGTCAGAGAGGTGTGTTCCTCATGATCTAGGTACTCAGGGAGTGTTTCCTCAAGGGATAATGCTGGTTGGTCCTTGCACACTCTGATGCCTCAGGTTTGAGCTTTTCTATTTTTCAGATTCTGTGCTGCTTTAGTGTGAGGGTCTGAGCCTCACATTATGGGATGGTGAGCTCTGTGCACAGAGCAGGGAGACAAAACAATTCCTGCTCCAGCTGGGCACCAAGGACAAATGATCCAAATCTCAGCCCAGGAGCACAAACAGCGTGGGCTGGAGAGAGGAAAACAAGCAGGGTGGGAGTGCCTGGGCTAAAGCTGGAACTGGACAATGAACTGCAAGGTGCAAATGGAGCAGAACTGATCCAAGGGAGAGACCCCGTGCCCGCTGGTGCATTTTGGGACCATTTTGGTTCATCTTGGGTGCAGCCCTGGCTGGGCTCTTGTGCTGCCCAAGGTGGATCCATGGAGGCCTTTGAATAAATCCCTGCTTTATTCTTTAGCTCTGTCCAGCCTCTGCTCTGGGTCAGCCTGCACAAGGCATGAACTCACCCTCCCATTCCTGGTGGACTGGGCAGGAGGGACCATTCCCAGCACGGCAGCAGGAACTGTGGGGAGGACACAGGACAAGGCAGCACAGCCACTTCCCAGGCAGGAGCCCTCTGGGATGCCCCAGAAATGACAGAGGGCACTGCCAGGACCCTGCAGCTCTTGGTTTCTAGCAGAACTGCATGTCTGCATTAATTTTAAAAAGGTATCAGATGGTTTGAGGTAACTGCTGTGGTTTCCTGGGAAGAAAGGTATTGAAGCTTTCAGTGCTTTGATGGTGCAGACACGAGGAGAAAATGGATCCATAGATTCAGAGGCCATGGAGGAGATGCTCCAGGAAACAGAAGAGCTGAGGCTGTTGCTCCCAGAGGGGTGGGAGCCAATGGGGCTGGCTGAGCCATTTGTTTGGGAAAGAGGAGCAGGAGATCCCCACTGCTGCAGCAAGTGGGTTGTGCTGATATGGCAAATGCTCAAAAGTGGTTCTTTCCTTTCTCCCCCTTGGGCTCCTTCTAAAACACTGCAACTTTATCTTAAAGAGGGAAAAAAAAAAAAAAAGGCAAGAAATCTTTGGAACTTTCAATCAAATAACAATTTTAAAATGGTGATTAGATGGCAAATCCTCCTCATGGACCCCTGTGGCCATACAGAGGAGCTGCTTTGTGCCACCCTTACAGCAGCCAGTCAATATGACAGCATTGATACCTGTGCTTTTTTTTTTTTTTTCCTAAGTCATCCCTTCTCCTAATTTGATATAATTGCTTTGATAATTAACCAAACCACGACAACGTTACTACTTCTCCCCCCTCCAAGCATCTCCGCCTCGGTGCAGGAAGCATGCTAATTTGCCAGAGAGCTACAGGCATTTGCATGTTTCTTCCATCTAATTTGGTAGCCTTGGTGCTTAAAGCAGGTGTGATGCTAATAAGGCAACTTGAGCAATCAGCCCAGGTAGAGATTTGTGGATTGCACAAGGATTTGTCTGGAGTGGCTTTCCATGTCTGCTGCTCAGACTAAATATAGCTGGAAGGGGGGGAAGGAGGGATCCTGAGCATGTAATATGGGCTAGGAGGAAGGCTGTGGCATTTGATTTTTCTGAAAGCCTTTGAACAGAGGGTCCTGTCCCTCAACTCAGCCTGAACATCTCTGTGCTCAAGGAAGGACTGGATGTGCATTCAGTGCCGTGGTCTGGTTGACAAAGTGGTGCTCACTCAAAGGTTGGACTTTATCTCAGAGGTCTTTTCCAGCCTCATTCTGTGATTCTGTGATTTTCCTCTGTGCCCATGCTCAAGAGTGATGTTTCCAGAGAAATTGAGGGTCCCTGTCCCTGTCCCTGTCCCCTCCTGCCTTTGGTGCTGAGCAAAGCACACACATCAATAGGGCCAGTGGCAGAATAAGGGGGGATTTTTGGCACCTGCAGTCCATGTTTCTCCTGGGCCCCACAGACATTGCTATTTACCCCCTAAAACCCTGATCTGCACCACAGAGGTCTCACAGGAGTCTCCAGCACGTGGAGTCCAGTCCTGCTCTGCTCTGGCAGTGTGGGGAGGTTCCACCAGGCTCAGCCTGCACAGGTCACCACGGCAGGAGGCTGTTCCTCATCTTCCTCCAGCCTGGGAGCACCTGGTCCCTCCTTGGGCCCCCCTTTCCTCATTGTTCCTCCCCTCTGAGCTGTCCAGCCCCACAGGTGAGTGATCCATGCTCCGGGGTGGATGTGGAGTCTCTCCCAGGGGAGGGATGTGCAGCTTCCCTGGCTGAGGGCCCGGGCTCAGGACCTGCCACCCATCCCATCAGCAGGAGTGTCCTTTGGGCAGGCAGGGATGGCAGGGCTGTCTGGGCAAATTAAAATCACTTCAGTCTTTGCTGTCACATCAGCTCCTGCTTTGCCTTCTCGCTTTTCCTCCTTGGCTCCTGCTGGCACTGGAATGCTTGAAGTAAGAGAGGCATTGCAGAAGTTTTCCAGAAGCAAGACTTTAGATTGCTGTAGGTGGAAATTGCATTTCTCAGGACAAAGAATTTGATTTTCCCTGTCATCTCTATTACATTTGTTGTTGTTTGCACAGTTTTGTATACTGTTACTATTACTATTGCTACTGCCATTGCTTTTTTTACTATTACTATTGCTATTATTATTTTATTCCAACTAAGCTGGGCTATGAGTTGAGAAAGCACTCGAGGAGATCTCCTGTCTGCCTGTTGTCACCCCAGGAGTTACAGATGTTGGACTCTGGGCTTGGGGAGGAAAGGGTTTATCTCAAGACACAGAAATGACTCCTGTTGTGTGATTTAGATATTCCTGACAATTGATGATGGTGGGGACATCTGACTGAGCTGCCCAAATGGCCTCTGTGACTCCAGGTGTATCAAAGCCTGGATGTGGATCCTACCTTGCACTGCAGTGTTTGCCATCAGGATCTGCACATGGATTGCACCATCTATCAGCATTAGCAGAGAAAATCTGAGGAATTGGCTGCTTTCAGGCACCCTCTGGGAAAAAAAAAAAACCATCTCTTTGCTAAATCAGAAAATGCTCCCACCCTTTATAAAGGTGTGGAGCAGGGGATCACTCTCACTCTTGTCTCCCTGTTCTCTTTTGGGACAGAGCAACTACCCCAAATCAGCTGGGAAGGGACCTTTTCCCATGGAGTTCCTGGCTCTGGAGAGCAGGAAAAACTGGGTATTTAATGGACAACTCTTTCCTTTCCTGCTGCCTCCTGGGGTAGCTGGACCAGGGTGTCACAGCCCTGCAGACACTCCACTGCTCCCAGGACTGTTCCAAGGTTAAATCCTCCTTGACTTAAATTTCCTTCCACTGCAAACATTTCCTTGAATTAATAGTTTCCCAACAATAGATAATCAAAACACTTGCCTGTATTTTATTGTTAAATAAAGCAGGTGAGGGTCAAAAGCAGATAGAAAACAGACTGATTAATGAGAGAGGGTGCTGGGGAGTTTTCTTTTACTTTCAACAGATGGAAAAACAATTAATTTTTGGTCTGATTCCGTTGTTTTGATTTATTCTTCATGGGAATCCTTAGAAAGGCTTCCAGCAAGTTGTGGCCCCAGTCAAAAGTGCAGCTGGGAAGGAGACCACAGCCCAGCACAGTTCAGGAGGGCCAGCAGGGCTCTCTGGGGAGGAGGAGAGAGGATGGGATGTGTCAGACAGTTGAAGCAAAGCAGGAACCTTCATTTGTTTCAAATACCTTCTCTAAACAAGAAAGAGGATCACGGGCAGGGACACAATTAAAAGGAATCTCTCTCTCTCTCTCTTCAAATCCTAAAGACTTTTACCTCTATCTGCCCAAATGTCACCTGGAAAGTTTTGTCTCAGCAAAGGGCAGGCAGGAACTGTGTCAGAGTGCTGGGCCCTGGCATTCTGGCCCCACTCCACAGCACATCAGCCTGACTGAGACTCCACAGCCACACAGCCACAGCACAGTGTGGCCCATCCTTGGCTTGTGTCTTGGTTTGGAAAAACCAAGAAATGGAAAATGTAAACCTCCTCCCTCCATATTGCTATAAAATTTAAATTAGGGGCTCTCAGGCAAAAAATATGGGAGCAGGAAATGACAGTTCTTTAATAGGGAAGAAAATAAAAGGATAAAATGAACAATGCAGTAAATTAAAACAACACTGACAGAGTCAGAACACAGCCTGACACCCTGTGGGTCAGGGTGTTGGCAGCAGTCCCATTGGAATTGTGGCTGCAGCCCTCCTGCAGTGCCAGCTGTGGTTCTGCTGGAGCAGGGATCCTGTAGAAAGGGTGTAGTCTTCCTCTGGAGATCCAGTGGAAGAGGCAGCTGCTGTTCCTCTGGGAATCCAGTGGAGAAGCCGTGCTGGTGTTCCAGAAACTCCAGATTCTATCCAGGTAGGAATGCTTGGCTCCTCCCCCTGGGTGGAGCATCTCCCAGTGGGATGCTGAATTTCTTATCAGCCATGCAGTGACATTCAATGGCCTCTTATCAGGAGATGTCCCCTCCTGAGGGAGGATTGGTTGTGGAAGAGATAAGGAAAACTGCCCACTGAACAGAAGACAACTGCCACCCAGGTGGCAAATAGAATACAATTTGCTTGGCAATCCAGGACTGCCTGGCACTGGGAGCTGCCAGCCTCCCCCTGAAGTCATTCACATGCTTAGGGTGGGTTGAGGTGCCCAGCATTTCACTCAGAAACCCCAAATGCACTTTTTTTTTTTGCCTGCCCTGATTTCTGTGGGGAATAAGGTGCCTGAATATTTCCGAGCACAGCTGCTTTTAAACTGGAAATATTTATTTCCAGGTTGCCCCAGGCAGACACTGTCACCCAGCAGAGTGGGAGCAAGAGGAAACAGAGCAGGGGCTGCCTGGCTTCTCCAAAAATTGTCTGGCTCTAAGTTCTGCCCTCCTTCAGAGAAAAGACAAGCCCTGATTTTAGTCTGCCTACACTCACTGACCTTCTCTGAGCTGACCTTGCCCATGACCCTGAGCCAGAGGAATCTCCAGGCTCTGCCACGTGATATTTGTGCCCACGAACACCTGCATCAAGTGACCTGTGTCAAACACAAAGCAACAGCCACGTGGTTTGCTCAGCACTGACCCGTGGCCGTGTACTGAACCCTCCCAAAGAGGGAAGCAGCATTCAGCAGGCAAAACCACCTGTGGACGCTCTGGCAGGGCTTTGCAGTGCCAAACCTGGGTGGCCAGGGATGGAAACACCCTGGTTCCCCTGTGAATGTGCAGTTCAAGAGCAGCATCTGCTGCCAGCTCCCAGTGGCTCCCAGTGACAGGAGCTGGGCTCGTGCCCCCAGCCAGGGTCAGGGCTGTTTTTCTTTCCCCAAGAGCACAGGCTGGCTGGTGAGTTGTCACAGATTTGCAGTACCAGGAATTAGGGGCATTTTTTTGCTGTGAACACAATGTTATCTCATTATGTGTGCTCTCAGGGCACTGCAGCAGCATGAGGAGAGATGGAAACATCTCTGCCCTCAGGGCAAGGCCATTTTCTAACTGGGACAAGAAAAGAGTTGTGCTGGGCCCAAGCCAGGCACAAGGGATTGCTGGCCAAGGGAGAAGCTTTAGTCCTCTAAAGTGTCTCCAAAATCCCATTGGCAGAGCTGGGTTACACCGTGGAGAAGGAAACATCCTCATTTTCAGATGAGCTGCAGCACCCAGAGCTGCACAAAGCACAGGCAATGGGCACTGGGGCTTGGCACAGCACTCACATTTCACCCTGCCTCAGCCACAAAGCTCCGCACCTTCAGCCTGGCTTGACCCAAGGGACCTTCCTAAAAACCTTCTTAAACTCGGCCTAGACTCATGTGATTCTCACCTCAGGGTTACTGAACCTTTACAATCCTTTGTAAGGCACCTCAGGGTGAGTAACTAGACCTGAAACCTGGGGAATCCTGCAGAGCACAGCTCAAAGCTGAAACAAAACCTTCAGCCTGTCCACTGGGAGACTCGCACCAAGACCTAAGGCTGCCCTGTGGAAACTCAATAATTAAAATCCTGCCTACTCTGCAGCCACAGTGCAGATAAATTACTTGTGTTGCTTTAAAAAAAAAATTAAAATAGTTGATCCTTTTAAATTAAAATGCAGGGATATATCTTCCCCTATCAGTGAAAAGCATCCTACTGTCTATTTTAGCTGGCAGACTTGCTGCCAGAAAGGAAATGAGAATATTATCCGTAATGAGTCTTCTCATAATGGTAATTTTCCAAAAGAGGTACCAATTCTAGGTTTGTGTCAACAGTCCCACATCTGCAAGACTTGGAATAAACCTTCCAAGCCTGTTAGAGAATGCAGGCTCCCTCCTCCACAGCTGATGTGGTAATGTCTTGTCAGAGCTGCAATTCCTGTTTTAATACTGATACAGATCCTTCCCCTGTGTGTGCAAACACAGCAAAGTCCACGCTGTGCCTCTGGTCCCCTCTGAAGCTGTCAGTCTAACCCACACTTCTCTTCCCCACTGATCTCTTGGTTCTTTGCCACACTCAGGCTGCCCCCAGGGATGGCATCCTGCCTTGTTTCTGGGTGGCCCCTCATTTTAAGCCATTTAATCACAGTCTGCCAAAGCCATTTGAGGGAATTAAAGCAGCATCTCCAGAGGTCTGGCTGGCCTCCGTGGGAAGTCCAAACCCACAGTGCTCCCCCACACCTGCAAGAGAGCCAAAGCATTCACCTGCCTCCCTCTGGAGCTTGGCAGAACGCAGCCCTGATCAAATATCCCTCTGGCTTTCAGGCTTTGAAGAACCAAGATTAATCTCCTTTCAAGCCCGTCTCCAGGAATGGCTGGGATGAGTCAGAGGTCTTTGATCCTTGCGCCCTGTGGCAGGTGAGGGGATGTGCTGGTTTTGGCTGGAGTAGAGTTAATTTTCATCCCAGTGGCTGTGTGGGGTTGTGTGGGGCTCCATTGGGCTTACTTGCCAGCTGGAGCTAAACCACAAAAAGTGAAAAATCAAGAACAAAAGTCTGCAAACTACTTCCACTCTTTTCAATTCGTGTTTGGTAAGATTTTTGCAGAACCATCCCTGTGCCTGGCCTTTGCACAAAAAGGCTGTGTTTAGCTGAATGGTTCAGCTGGTCTGGGTTTGGCCCTTTTCTCCTTTTCTCCATTTCTAAAGTGTATGTGTGTTTAAAAATTAAGAAATTCTTGGGGGATACCAAGAAATTTGTAGGTCCCGTATAACCCCACGTGGAGAAGGATATCTGAACTATGGCAACACTGATAAAGGTGTGCAGCTCAACAGGCCAGGATTTTAACAGACACTGAAGTAGAAATTCCAGCCTTGGAATACACAGTGAGCATGCATTCCATTGGCTTGTTTATCCCAGTGTGCAAAGAGCCTGGCAATGCAACCCACACTGCCCCCTCGCTCTGCCCTGGTCCCCAGGAGTTTGTCTCCAGAAAATGCTGAGCCAGCCTCAGACCAAAGAGGGAAGACACCTTTCCCATGGGAATATCTGCTTTAAACCTCCAAGGAAAAATAGATTCAAGAAAAAAGTGGAGGCCAAAGTCAGGCTCTCCATAGGGATGGGAATCACAGACCAAGGGGCTGCACAGTGTCCCAAGGGCTCCAGATCCACCCTTGCCAACACTGCACTGGCTTAGCTGGCTGTGCACACGTTTGGAAAACGCTCTCAGGCACTGGGGGGATTCCTGGGGCTGTCCCATGCAGGGCCAGGAGATGGCTGTGATGATTCTTGTGGTTCCCTTCCAGCTCAGAGTAGTTTGTGATCGGGGCAGCAGCGAATTTCTTGTCCTTTGACAGGAGCCTGTAAAAGTGAGCCAGAGCTGAAGGGTTTCAGGGACTCACAGACCTGTCAGCCAAGCCAAGGCCAAGTCTCAAGCTAACCTGAGCCAATGCCTTTCACTTGGAAATGCAGGGTAAGCTTAGACTCTGATGGAGCTGAACACCACAGAGGCCCTGTAAGTACAGATCCACCAGGATGCCTTAAGACCCTTCCAGGACCAGAGACTGTGCCCAAGCCCATTTCCAAGTCAAGGCTTGTTTCAATGCTGCAATATGAATAAAAATGCAGTAAGTTCAATGCCGGACCTGATAAGAGGAGAAGAGAGATTTATTTTTAAACAAAACGAAACTCACTCCCTCATACTGTCACAGTCCCATAAACCTAAGCACTGAGGAGTTCATCTCCACCTAATCTGGCCACAATTCCTCATGCTGGCACAGAGGACCAGGAGCACTGGCTGCCCAGTCCTCACCAAGTCTGAGTGACACTGTGCAGTTCAGAGGTGTTTTTCACTCATCAGTCTCTCCATCCTGCCACACCTCCCCGTGAGTCACCAGTGTTTTGTCTCCTGAGTCCTTTGTCTCCTGCTCTGGGTGTTCTGAGGAGCTGTCCCTGGCTGTGCTTCTCAAAGACCTGCCAGTCCAGGGGCCACCTACAGCTGCCATCCCTCCTGCCCCCCTCCTGCCAGTTGCTCCTTTGGGAGTTTTGCATACCAATATTCCCATTTATTCTCCTTTCTCACCAATCCTCACTTCTGTCACAACTTCCCCTACCACCACGTGGGCTCTGCATGGGTCTGTGCTTGTGCACACCTCCCACCTGAGCCCCAGGATGCTTCCAAGAGGGAGAGCCTGGCACTCCCTCAATCCACAAGGAAGGTTTCAAGGCACTCAGATGAGGAGCTGTTCCAGATTGCAAGGCCAGAGGTATTCTATTTGCCACCTGGATGGCACTTGTCTTTTGTCAAGTGGCAGTTTTCTTTATCTCCTCCACACTCACTCCTCCCTCAGGAGGGGACATCTGCTGATAAGAGGCCATTGAATGTCACTGCATGGCTGATAAGAGCTACAGCATCCCACTGGGAGATGCTCCACCCAGGGGGAGGAGCCAAGCATTCCTACCTGGATAGAATCTGGAGTTTCTGGAACACCAGCACAGCTTCTCCACTGGATTCCCAGAGCAACAGCAGCTGCCTCTTCTTCCACTGGATCTCCAGAGGAAGACTACACCCTTTCTACAGGATCCCTGCTCCAGCAGAGCCACGCCTGGCACTGCAGGAGGGCTGCAGCCACAATTCCAATGGGACTGCTGCCAACACCCTGACCCACAGGGTGTCAGGCTGTGTTCTGACTCTGTCAGTGTTGTTTTAATTTACTGCATTGTTTATTTTATCCTTTTATTTTCTTCCCTAGTAAAGAACTGTCATTTCCTACTCCCATATTTTTTGCCTGAGAGCCCCTAATTTAAATTTTATAGCAATATGGAGGGAGGGGGTTTACATTTTCCATTTCAGGGAGGCTCCTGCCTTCCTTAGCAGACACCTGACTTTCCAAACCAAGAAAGTCATCCAGCAGGTCTTCTGAACTCAGGCCTTCCTGAGCACCAGGTGGATGCTTTGGATAAGATTTATCCTCTCAGATGTAGATGAATTATCTCCTCCTGAGCTCCCTGGCCCAAGGACAGAGCCCATCCTGGCAGCAGCACCTCCCTTCCTGGTGGAGAGGCTAACAGTGGGCCAGCTGGAGCGTGTCCATGGAGCAGCTACTCCTTTCCACTGCCTGCCCAGGGAGAAAAGGACAGTGAGCTCAGGCGAGATGTCTGCCCCAGGCCTCCAGAGTTAGGAGAGCTGAATCCCATCCCTGCAGCCCAGAGAACAGTAAATAATAGGGGTGGGAAATGCATGGATGGTGGGGCTTGCCATTCACAACCTGATCCCAAATCCTTTCCTACCTGCTCATTGCATGCCAGTTTGAGCTTCCCCACACTTCCTACAAACTTCCTAAAAGCATCAGCAAGCTGAAAGCAGGATTATTCCTCTGCAGACTGCTCCCTGCATTTTCATCTCCAAGCATCCCTCTCCTGCTGGGATGCTGGCAAGGCCCTTGAGCTGACCTGCAGCGCCCCACGTCTAGAGCAGCAGAATTTGGGTCTTTTGATCTTTCACCCTATTGATCTAAGTTGGCTCAAGGGTGATCAGGAAGTGCTTTGCATTCTAGAGTGCACTGAGGCTTGGGAAGAAAATGTTCTGTGAGCCATGCTGGGCAGGACAGGCTTTCAAGTTGCTGTTCATGGCAGGAGGGGACTGGATGGGCTGAAGCAGGCAGTCCCTTCCCCACTGATATTCCCAAATGCACCAGAAGGGCAGGTCAGCAGCTCAGCAGCCTCCACCTTACCTGTCCCACTGGTGTGCAGCCTTCTGCTTTTTGCCTGCGGCTTTGATTCTTAAAAAACTGAAGGGAAACTCACGTAACTGCTGGAGGAGTTCTGCTGCCAAGCCAGATCCAACTGCAAGAAAAATAAATGTGCAGGCAGGGTCCAAGGGGAGCCCCAGACACCAGGCAGCGTGTTGGTGGCAGCTGGAAAATTTGTGGGCTCTGAATGTTGCAGGAGACCTTGGTAACTCCATACATCTCTGATGCATGTGAGTGCACCGGTTAACTCAGGAACAGGTGTCCAAATGTCCCAGCTTGCTGGGAATAGGCTTTGTCACCCTCCCTCTCCTTGTAAAATCCTATTCCCAGCACGCTGGCAATAAATAACCCCCTTGTCATGCATCGTGGGCTCAAACAGGGCCATCCTTTGGAAGGGAGGGTTATTTTCAGCTGTGATTTTAGATGGAAAGGGGGAGCTCTGCATAGAGGTTCTGGCATTTTGCAAGGCTCAGCAGAATTGTTGGTGCCTGCTGGTCCCCACAGTGCTCCTGGTGTGGTGGTGTCACCGTGTCCATACAACCCAGGGTGAAGTGACAATTTGATTAACGGCAGCAGCCTGGCCCTTGGCTGGCAATAGATGATCTTTAGGGTGCTTTTCAACCCAAACCCCTCTGTCAGTCTGTGATTCTGGTACTTCTTTGGCATTCCCACTGCACGAGCACAGCACAGAGATCAGCACCTTCCCGTGCACACACCGGATGTGCCTGCTCACTGCCTGCCATCCCAGCTCAGAAATGGCTCTTTTGGAAAGCACTGCCGCCAAATTCACCCAGCTGAGCAGCTGCCCCAGGGGTGCAACATCAGGAATGAATCCCACACGGTGAGCAGGAGGCAGCTGGGAGCTGGCTGCAGAAGGGGGGTGACACAGAGGGAGAGCTGGAGTCAGTTTGGATGTGGGGCACTGCCAGGGACTGATGGAGGGATCAAAAGGCAGTGGCTTTAGGGGGAAGACACTGCCCAGAAGAGAGATGGATTCAAAGGGAACCCAGTTAAAAAAACCTCTCAGTTTCCCTTGGTGCTTTGCTGTGGAGAATGTAACTCATAATTATAACAAAACCCAAACAACCAACAAAAAAAGTGGCTGTTGTTCCCTCCATGCTCTCCCTGCAGGAGCCCAGATAATGCCCTGGAGATGTCCCAGGTAGTGTCACTGTGCCCCCAGCCCAAAGCCAGGCCCTGGGCCCTCCCTTTGGGGTGAACAGGGGGGTTTCCACCTATGCACAACTTCATCTCCTCCCTTGAGGCTGCTTCTCCACCACCTCATGCTGGGAATAGTCTGGGGCTTTCCCAAGGAGTCTTTGGCTTTCTAGCTACAGGGACTTTCCCCAGGAGATTTTTCTCCACAGCAGGACGTGTCTGAATTTTGTCCATTCTCTGTGAGCAGATGCTGCCAAAGAGTCCTAACAAGAGTAAGAGCACCCACACTTTTTCCCAGGGCACCCACCCACCAGGCCCAAAATATCACAAAAGCCTCCTCCAGGCACAGATCCTGGCACTCAGTCCTTGAGTATTCCCAGCTGATATCCTGTGGTTGCTTATCACAGAACCCTAGGATGGTTTGGAAAGGAGCTAAAAAACATCTCATTCCACCCCCCTCCCATGGGCAGGGACACCTTCCACTGCCCCAGCCTGCTCCAAGCCCTGTCCAACCTGGCCTTGGACATATCCAGGGATGGAGCAGCCACAGCTGCTCTGGTCACCCTGTGCCAGGGCCTCAGCACCCTCACAGGGAGGAATTTCTTCTTAATATCTGATCTAAACCTACTCTCTTTCAGTTTGAAGCCATTCCTCCATTTGCTCTTGCAAATGTTCCTTCCTCATGTACCTCCTCTTCTGCCTCTCCTCTGTCTTCTTAAATCTTGTCACACCTAAATTTTGGTCCCCACTATCAAGGGGCTCAAAAATTCCCTCTCCCTGTCCTAACCCTGCCTGTGCAGGGCTCGTGCAGCCACCTGAGCTCATGTAACCTGTCAGCCCAGAGCCACCCAAGCAGCTTTTGCAGCCAGAGCATCCAGCCTGACAGCAATCCCATGGTCTAGAAGAGTTTTCTGTCATGTTTCTGTACTCTGTATGTCTACAGTGCACTTTCTAACATAAATAATTAGACCAAATTGTCATGCTTATCTTATAACAAGAAGTAATAACAGCTGAACTGTATCCTACCCACCTCTTTACTCCTCTGTAACATCCAGACTCCCATCTTCTCTTTCTTTAAGGTTTATCAGAGAAGTGACCTTATCATACAAGAGGTTAAACCAGATTTCTGCTGCTGTTTCATGGTCTCCCAGCTCTGCTCCCACTCACTGGCAGACACATGGGTGCTGACAGCACCTGGGAACCCATGGAAGGGTGTTGGAATACCAAGCTCATTCTTGCTCCAAGGTCAGGGTGAATAAAACTCAAGAGATGTTGCCTTTGAAGTCTCACTCTGAAGTTTATTACCCTTATCTATTACAAACTCACAAGATGTGAGCTCTCTAACAAGTCAAGAAAGTGAGCTAAAATTGTGTCCGTTCAAGGTTGTTTAAGTTCTAATTACTCAATAAACAGTTGACATCTATATTATTTATGCTTCTAACCCAATTATAATCACCAAAAACCACAATGTGGACATCTTTCATCCAATTGGAGAAAACCACCCAGATTTGTGAAGAAGAAGAAGGAAGACGAAGGTGCAAAAAACCATCTAACTCACACCCAAAATTCTCCATCTTGGCTCCCATATTTCACCATATACCAAAACCCCAAATCTAAGTTTTTTCACCCTGTGAGATCACACAATACCATCCAAACTACACACACACTGTTTCTGTGCTATCACTCAATTTTTGAAGCCTTTTCCGAGCTCTCGGGTCAAACAAGGTGTTTGCTTGAGGCTTGGCACCCTTAAGTTCAGAAAGCTCGAAGCTTTCAGCCATCAGAGTTCCAACAGAAGGGCTGCACAGGCACCAAGCAGGAAAACTTTGGCAGAAAGTGTGGGAAATGTGGCTGCTGCCACTGTCCTCCCCTGCAGACCAAGCCACAGCAGTGGAAGGGGGTGATGTCAAACCTCCCGTAACCACCACAGTCAAGGCTCATCTCTCAACGTCCTCACTGACTTCAGATTGGCTTCAGAGCTCAAAATCTCCTCTAATTTTTCCAGCTGTGCTGGTGGATACAATGACAAATATTCCCTCTGTCTACAACCCTTTGACCTGGCTGTGTCCTGAGACAGTGCAGCTGCAGGAAAATCTGCCAGAGACCTCAGTGTCTGGCTCTGTTCCAAGGTAAGGAGAGCACCTCAGAGGCCTGAGTTCACACCTGATTAATTGGGGGACTTCATTCCGTGGTGCAAGCACGTGGAGAGGAGCCCCTCTCTGACCCAAGTGCTGTGGTGGTCACAGGCAGAGGGGTTTCTTTGGCACACTGGGTTTTTTTAACTCACCTCAGTGATTCCTGTCCCCACATCACCCCTGCTGCAAACCCCTCCTGCAAGGGCTGGCAGTGAAAAGTCTGAGCAAATGAAATCACAAGTGCTGTGGGTGTGAGTTTTTCCTTCCATTTATGCTGTCTTACTCCAAAACATGCAGGTAAGATTCTGTCAGACTCTTCTGTCTTACTTTAATTACTTTTTTGGTTGGTTAGTTATTGTTTTTAGGGGTGGGATTTTTAATCTCTTGGTTTAATTAATGCATTTTCAGCTGCTTGGTTAATGACCCAAACATGGAAGTCACACAGTGAGGCAACCTCCTGCCATTTGAATGTGAAAAAATGTGAATGAGAAGCTCAGATTCCAGTTCAGCCCCCATCATTGGCTGACCCTGAGCATCAGTTGGTGGGAGGGAGAGCAGGACAGCCCAGCTGCACAGTGACCACAGCTGAATTCTGCTACACTCCTCTGGAGAGTATTTACAAGCACTTCAGGTGCTGCACTTCATCTTATCAAAGGAGAAAAATACATATATAGCCTCTAATCTGTGCTTTGGTTTGGATTTTTAAAAATTTTGTGTTACTGAAGCATAAAGGAGTTGATGTGTCTGTAATACTTTAGCTGGAGGCTTTATTTCTGAGTTATCTGCCAGCCCCCCGGGAGAGGTTCAGTGTGGCTGGGCTGCTTTTTTTCCAAGGGAGCTGGAAATATTGTTATAGCCAACTTCTCCAGCTCACCCACTGATACTATTTCTTATTTGAGCCTTCCATGCATCCCAGTCTACGCCTCTCTTGCTCTGTGCTGCCTTTTTTATTAGGCTGAAACGATAGGGAGATGAAATGATAGGGCACTAGTAGTGCCTGGAAGAGAAAAGCCAGCCTGGCAGGCTTGCAAGTCAGCTCTGCTGTGTGCTGCTAGAGAAGCTACAGCCCAGCAAAAAATTGTGAACAATTGCTCTCCTCTATAAAATCCTTTCCCAGACTCTGCTGAACCACCCTGTCACTGCTAATTAAGTTCATCATATTCCATTTTCCCTGTGTTGATGTGGCAGGGTATTTGTTTTGCATTAAATTCAGGTGAGACTTTGAGCTGACTGGTTGCAAATCAATGAGCAGAAGAAATCATCTCAGGGGAAGCCAAATTGCTACGGGGGCTGAAGGAGCCTGTTGGGCTTCCTGGTTGCAGCCCCATGGGCAGGGTCATAGATCCTGGTGTCATGAACCTCACAGGGGAGGGAGATAATGACATATCCAGACACTGAAACAAGGCTATGTATAGCTTTTCTTACCCCTATGGCCTGCTGAAGCAATAAATAAGTCAGACTTTTTGCATTACTGTTTTGTGGAGGGTTTGGAAGTAGTTCATAAATTACTGGAGAGGAAAGGTCAGGATCTTAAAGAATGCTTTGGAAAATCAGCATCCTTGGGAGGGATTTGACACGCTTTGTTTGCAGTGTGAGAGAGTTCAACATACAAATCCTCCGAAAAGCCCAAGGAGCCTTCCAGCAAAACCAGCGGAGACAAGGCTAGACATTCCAAATAGTTCCCTTTGAGTGAAAACAAACAACAATAACAACAAAAACATAGCAGGAAATTAAACCCCAGACCTTCCTTAGTCAGCACTGAGAACTATGAAGCAGACTTTCAATGGCCTTTACAGCTCAGCTCTGAGCTCTGAGTTATCTCAATATCAACATCATCAGAGCCAAATGTTGTTCCTGCAAGACTCAGCAGAGTGTCCTGGGCTCATGCAAGGGACAAAGGGGGAATAAAAGGGACCTCTTTGACCCTCAGTGGCCTGCAAAACACCGCGAGGGGCCTATTCCCCTGGGCTCCCTTTTGTTTCCACTCTGGTGACTCAGTGGCAGGGTGATCCTGCATGTCCCATGTCCCAGCATGGCTCAGCAGGGAGGAAAAGGGCAGCAGAGGTGGGAGCCAGGCTTTGGCTCTGAGATTTCCCCAGCAGATGGAAAAAATGAGAAACGAAAAGTTGTTGAAATAAGCGGCGTGGAAGGCAGAGAGCAATGCATTAAATCCTGCAGCGAGGGGCTGACATCAGCCTGAGTGGGTGGAAAACGGAGACAGCACGGACAATGGTGCTGCTCTGCTCCCTCTGAGCGCCTTGTCAGAGCGAAGAGAGGAAAAAAACCTGAAATAATTATTGTGGGGGATCGGGGAGGGAGGGGAAAAAAAGGAAGGGGAAAAAAAAAGGAAAGCCCAACGTTCTGTGGAGGAACGTGCAGGAGATGCTCGGCAAATCCCGAGTGTGACCTTCCCATCATCGTGTGTTCCCCTCCAAGCCGGAGGATGCTCGGTCCCACCGGCGAGGGGCTGCTGCCACCTCCCGGGTGGAAAGCCTCGGGAAGGGAAACCGAAGCCAGTTCTTTGGAATAACACAGGAATTCTCGGATGAGTGTGTAAAAATCCTCGGGTGCAGCATCTCTGAGCACAGCGCTCAAGGCACCAAGGAAATAAAATTGTTCGCGTGCGCGTGCTGTGTTGGATGCTACGGGTTTTGTGTGCAGAAATACACAAGTGTGCAGATCTCACTGATTCAGGCTCTGAATTAAGCAGTGCTCCTTTCCCCCCACCCCGATCCGAGGGTAATGGCACGATGAGCAGCTATGAAATTTTAGCAGAGAAAGCACCACAAGCGAATCATGGAAATTCCCTTTCTCCTGACTGCCAGCTGAGCTGCTGCTTCCCCTGGGACACACCAGGCAATGCCACACTGTCCAAGGGGCCCTCGTGTGCTGAACCCACCCCAAGTACTGCCTCCCCACCTCTGGACCCTTGCAGAGTGACCCTGAGCCACCCCAAAACTCCAGTGACACATCACAGCCCACTCTGGGAGCAATGAGGGCTTCAGGGAGGCTCCAGGGCCTTGTGGATCAGCTCTGCCCACACCCCAGGGCAGCTGGGCCTCGCCTTCCCCAAGCAGACAGATAATTTTCTCCCTCAGAGGAGTCCAGGGCCCCCATGATGTGTGGTAGATCTCTGCAAGTCAGCTGCAGGATGAACTCTGAGGCAGAGACAAGTCTCCTGAGCTTTGCGTCACTCCATCGTCTTGCCTCGGCCTCTCGGACTGACATTTCATTTTTATTCCACTTGTGCTGCTCTCTCAGAAATGCCACGAACATCTGGGCCTGTCCCAGGCTGACGTTTTCCATTAAAAGTGAAGCAGCAGCCATGTCACCAGGCTCCAGCCCTGCTCTGTGGGCTCTGGGTGGGCCCTGGCTGCATTTCCCCTGGGAAAAGCCCCACAGCCAGAGCAGGAGCTGGGAATGAGGGACACAGCAGGCACCTTGGGGTGAGCTGGTGGCTGTCCAAGCCTGTCCTGACAAGAGGTCACACCAGAGGGACAAAGACCAAGTTAGGGGGAGCAGAGTCTCCATCATTACAGTCTCCTCTGGCTGCATCTCCCAGATTTATGTGCCCAACACTGCAATAAACTGCAGAGATGTGTCCACTGTTCTTTTGAGAGACTACTGGGGATTTTTTAATGTGTTTGGAACCCTTTTTTTTTTTTCTTTTTTTCTTTTTTTTTTTTTTTTTTGCTAACACAGGCAACTACTGCTATTTTAATTCCAGATTTAGAGACCTGTGTGGCAGAGCCCAAGTCCTGATGATGATGCCAAGGAGATGAGGGGTCACAGAGATTGCATGCAGCAGGATTTGCTTTGGGTGAAAAATGCTGGTAAACTTTCAGGCTACTCCCAGTTTTTATGTAGCAGTGGCTAGCTTGTAAATCAATCAGAAACCAAGAAATGCCAGAGTTGTGCAACTCCAGCTGGGTCCTTGTGCCTGCCTGCCTTGTGCCCTGGGTCCCATCTCCATGGGGAGGTGTTGAAACCTGGAGAGAAGGGAGCCCTTGGGAGTACCAGAACACAGGCAAGGCTGCCACCCCGTGGGGACACGGCTCTGCCAGGCAACCCCTGCCTGTCTCCAGGGCTGTCCTTCTGCCAGGAGCCAGGGGACAACATTCCAGAGCTAAAGGATCAGCGTGGGGAGGACGCAGCATCCATTAACTGCCCCACTCTCTTGCAGAGGGGGCTGTGTGAGCTCTGGGTGAGCAGGATGAGGAGAAGCCTCCTTATCCCCCTGCCAAGGAGGGTGACAAGCCAGGAGCTCTGGCCCAAATGCTCAGGGACAGCTTCCTGGCTGGTGGCCCGCAGGTTGGATCCTGCCAGTTCTTGCTCCTGGATTTTTCTTGGAGGAAGCAGGACCCTGGCAGAGGTACCCTGCCCAGGCAGGACAGCGCCAAGGAGGGGAAGGGGCAGCACCAAAAGCTGCTGCTGTCCCCCACGCCACTGCCACCCCACTGAGTCACTGGGGCCTGTGGGAAGAAGGGGAATTACTTGGAGGGAGCTGCATGTCCCTGGAGCTATCTGCTGCATCCTCCTGAAAGCCCTCTGGTAATTCCTCTGGAGGAGAAGCTAAAGTCATTTCTGTTTTGCTGTAGGGAAGCAAGATTCTGGGTGGAAATGGAGGGCAGGTAATAAAAACACACTGCAAAAAGGATGAATAGTCACCCTGAGCAGAAGGCCCTGGTTAAAGGCCACGCTTCACAAACTGCCCAGGCACTTTGAAAGTTCCCTGTGGTCAGGGTCCTTTGCTGCATTTCCCTCCATCATAAAACTATTGACTAATTCGCAACCAAAAAACCTCCAAGAAATTTTGTTAACCCTAAAAGAGTGTTATCAACACCTTACTCACAGGTGAATTTGCAAAGAAAGTTGTGGTGAAGAGCTCCTTCCTGAAACCACCATAGGTTATGAATAACAAGAATTTCTTTACATGACAATTAATCTCAGCCATGGGAAACAAGAATTTTTGCAGAGAAGAGGAGGAGTATCCTGGACAGATATGACTGGGAAGACTTCTGGGTGAAAAAAATTGAAATATTTTGAGTGACACACAGGCATTACATACAGATACATACACAATGGTAGTGCTCAAGCTGTTCTGCAAGTGGATGAGCCTTCTGGGGTCAGAGGGGCTCTGGGTTTGGGGACACATGCCCTGTCCCACACAAAACACCGCCAGACACCCCAATGCCCTTGCACAGAGGCTTTCAGAGCTGCTTATGTGTTTCATTAGCTTATGGATTGCAAAAGGCTTTAAAATCATCCCTTCTCAGAGCAGGGAGGCAGTCATGGTCTGGTGTCCCTGAAATTGAGGGGCAGCAGAGGTGCTGAGCTGCTGCTCCCTCTTGGCTCTCAGCTTGTCTCAAACCTGCCCTGATTTCCTGTCATCGTTTCCTATCAAACCCTCACTTTCTGCCAGCCAGGCATAAAAAGGGGCCCACAAATGGCTCAAATGTCATTTCATGGCCCTGACAGACACACAGGCTGCTCAGGCACCTGCAGGTAACATCTGCACACAGATCACGCTCAAAATCTGCTTCCCTATTTTTACACCTCTGAGGGTAAAATGTCTGGGATTCGATTTTTTTTTTTCCTCCTGGCTTTGCTAGGTTTCTGTCAGGAAGGAGAGAGATGTCAGCACATGGCAGGGAGGCACCGAGGCTCTGGCAAAAGATGCATCTGAAGGGAAAGCAGCAGGGGCTGGGGACCTGTTAGCACCAGGCAAAGAAACAAGGCAGCCTCAGTTAAAATGCCCTTTCCATGCCTGCAGCTACAGCTCCCTCCTGGAATGAAATTGCCCTTTCCCAAAGTGCACTCATTCACGCCTTTCCCCGGAGATGCAAACACAACTGGCTGCACAATTTGTGGTAGAAAGCTCTGAGATTGCCCAGTAATTAATCTCAGTAAAAAATTGGTTTAAAAGAGTGTCAGACGCTGAGGGGATTTATTGCTTTCTAATTACCAGACAGTAATCTCCCTCCCTTGCTTTCTCCTGCATCTGCAGCACTTTCCCCCTCCTGCAGCCTTGTCCCAGCCTCTGCCACAGGTACTGTGATGCTGGTCCCAGTAATGATCCCTCTGGGGATGCAGGCAGGGACTGGGATGAGCCCTGGGGCACACTCACTTTGTCTGGATAAGAGGTGATGCCTCTGCTCCTTAATTCCCAGCCCTCCCTGAGTTTTGGCCTGGATATGGCAGAAGCAAGTGGCTTTTAAATTCAAATAGTCTCAGAGCTTCTGTGTTTATGGCTCATATTAATATCTAAGCCCACAACGTGAGGGTAAAAAAAAAGAAAAAACCAACCAACAAACAACTGCATTTATTTCCTCTGTTTTTCACAGCTAATCAGCATCAAAGAGGAGGAGGTTGGTGGGCTCAGCTTTTTGGCAGAGCAAAAACTGAGATGATTATACCTATGTGGTAAATTATGGGGATGTGGGGGCCTTTCCTGAACACCCTGGATATCCATCTGTGTGGAAAGCTGTTTGAGCAGAGATGAGTGCTGAAACCTTTAGTCTTGGGCATTCACATACACTGGAGCTGTGGATTTCATGTGTGGCAACTGCAGGGAGAGCTCGTACCTCCACCCCACCCACCCTGCCATCAAACAACCTTAATCATTAATTTCAGATTAAATCTGTCATGAGGTTCCCTGGGCGTGAGGTTTGAAGGGCTGTTTGTACTGACCCAGTGGTCTGAAGGAATGGTGTGGTGGTCAGGCCGCTGAGTTTTGTTCTTTCTCTGATCCTTTTGGTTTTGCTTGCGAGGGATAACGGGAACGGGTTTTGCTTGCCCGAAGGATAACGGGAACACAAAAGAAAGGGTGAGCCACAAAAAGTACTTCCAGCAGTGGAAAGCACATCCTCCAAGTGTTGCTGGGCACCACACTGACCTTCAAAAGCCCTAAAAAGGAATAAATGAAACCCCCAACACCGGTTGCGTGTTTCCTATATCACTTTATTGACCGCCACTGACCACGTTCTCAGGTTGAGCGCCAGATACCAGCGGGAGAGGTGGGGCTACCCTAGAGTTACAGGAGAGCAAGGGAGACAGTGTGTCACACACAGGCTGGGGAGAGCTGGCTGGGGATGGGAAGCCTCTGCACAGTGGTGAGCCCCCCTCTCTCCCCCCCGAGGGCCTACAAAGACAGCGGAAAGACGTGCTTGTCCTCCTGTCAGTTGTCCCGAAGGGAAATGACAGGGCAGAGGTGTGAACAGAGACACTTAAACACTTTGCTGAAAAAAAGAAATACACGTTGCAACCCCCCGAAGGTGAGATGTTACTGGTAATTATTATTATTGTTATTATTATTTCTCCTGCGGTTGCAAGGAACTCATGGCAGGTTCGTCACACGGACGCAGGGTCTTGAGTGTGGGGCTTGGCTCTGTTGCTGTTTGAGAGTAAGCAGTTTAACTCTGAGTGGGGTACAGCAATTCTGCAGGGCTTTTCCCCTGTCCCAAGCCTCGCCTCGAGGCTTGGTGCACCAGCAGCCAGCGTTACTCGTGCACTCCTTCCTACCTGATGGTGGAAATGGGCTACAGCACCGGACGAAGACCCTTTCAGCAAGCACAGCAGCATGGCAGCACTGCCATCCATGCCATCCCCACGAGGTTTAAGCTTCCAAGTCCACCAGCCGCTCACCCAGCCCCTCCTCCCATCCAAGGGAAGAGGGGGAAAACAAAAAAAAGGAGAACGAAAAAAAAGAGGAAACAAAGTGGGGGAGGAACCGACAGAAGAAACCCCTCTAGGTATTCACTGATATCTACGCAAAGGCTCTGGGAGTGAGGCCTGCAGGTGGTGGCAGCCTGCCCAGCGCGGCGGCCGGCGGGCCTAGGAGGAGGGCGCGGAGGTGGGCTTCTCCTCCCGGGACACGGGGATGGGCCTCTCGCTGTGGCTGGCGTCCATGTTGGAGGGGACCTTGGGGCCCGAGAAGGTCAGCATGCCATCGTTGGACAGCGAGCAGGTGATGGCAGCCTGGTCCACGTTGGCGGGCAGGCGGTACCGGCGGTGGAATTCCCGGGAGATGTAGCCATGGTCGTCCTGAGAGGCAGTGGGGAAAGGGGGGAAGGCGTGTCAGAAACTCCCTATGCCTCCCTTTGTCCAGCCCCCTCAGGGCAGGAGATCCACAGTCACCCTGGCTTATCGTGACGCTGCACTGCCAGGACCGCTGGGCACACCTCTGCTGGGTTTAATTTTGCAGGTTTGTCGGGGCAGGTGTCTTCCCCGGCACCTGTGAAGCTGCAAGAGCTGAGCACAGCAGCAGGGAGTGATTTTTGGCCATAGGTTTGATGCCAGGTTGGGATCTGATTTGGGCTTCTGATTTCAAAGGATGCTTAGAGACAAAGTCTGGAGGTCTGGGAAGGTAAAGGCAAGGCAGGCATGTGCACCCATGTATTTATTTACTAGGCTGCAATGCTGTGTCAGCCAAAGTACACAATCCTGGCCCCCTTCTTTTTTTGGCCAAAAGTATGAGAAGTGCAATAATTTTTTTTAAAGTTGGCCATGAGAATAATAACTATATTTAAAAATACATACTGCTTCCAGGCTAGAGCCTCGTCTGGCCAAAAATGTGTATGAGAAGAATTAAACCCCTGTTGGTATAATTCACTTTTCGACCCCCACAGATATTTCCATGACATCCGTGTTAAAAGTTTCCAAGCCTGAGGCACTTGGTTGGTTTTCTTTTGTTTTGTTTGCTCTTGCTTTTCTCTCCCAGATTGGCATATAAAAACTCTGTTTTCACTAAGGATTCTGGCTTATGAAAACTCAGCCACGCTTCAGCAGTGCCAGATGATGTTCTGTGTCTGGCCCAGTGTTATTAGTGAACAATGGACATGGTCATCTGATGGTTATGGAAGATGATGATTGAAAATAAACAAAAGAGGGGTGGATTAGCTTGTTATTGTCAGATATCAGGTGGGGGCTCTATGGAAACAGCCCATGCCAATAATGACAATTCATAATTAACTCCTTCTTCTGATATATTCTTTTTTTTTTTGTTGTTTTTCCTTCAGCTGAGAACCGTTGGAAAGAAGAAAAACAGAGCTGGACTCCCCAGCTGCTCCACCATCACCATCACTTCCACTTACCTGCCTTTCACTGTGCTTGCCATGGATTTCCACAAAGTCATCAATAATCTTCACACTCAAGTCTTCGGGAGAGAAGTGTTTTACATCCAGCATGATTGTGAACTTGTCCCGATCAGACCTCACCTGAAAGGAGCATTGTCACACAGTGAGGCCCCAGCTCTGGCTGTGGGGCACTGCCAACATCACCACAGACCAAAGGACAACAAAGGGGGGGTCTGGCACTTTGTCCTTCTGTGACTATGAGCCTCAGCGGGGGTCTTCTTCCCATTGTGGGGACCCGGGGACAGTGAGAGGCCGTGGGAGATGTCAGGGTCACCGGGAGGCTGTGGGATGTGTCAGGGTCACCAGGAGGCCATGGCTGGTGTCTGCACCTGGGCTACTGCTCTGGGGAGAGTGTTATTATCCCTGCTGCTATTCTTGTGCCAGGGACCCTTTAGCACCCAGTGACCTGCCAGATGGCCCAGGCACAGAGAGGGGATGGAAACCAGTGTAAGACTCTCTGGTAGCACATGTTTTGTCCTTTCAGTGATTTATGGTTTTGTTGTGGTCGTAGCTCTGGGAGGAAAGTAAGAGAGGGCTACAGAAGCTCCCTGTACCTGAATTTTGGATTACGGCCCCCACAGCTACACATTCCCCTACAGGTCCCTTCAGAAAATTGCTCTGGGGTCTTTCAGTGAGGGATTGCAAAAACCACCAAGCTCCCAAGGTGGAGGAGAAGGTGGAGAAAACTCCCACTTGCCAGGGTCCTCTCCCATGGCGACCTGCCCTCACAGGCTCTTACTCTGGGAGCAGCCTTGCTCTTCTTCACTACACAGGTGGTGGACACAGAGCAACAAAACCAGCCTTCTTGTGTTGGGAACAACCCTCAAAAGGAGTTAAAATGGTTCCTGTTTCTCGAAGGGAAGCTTTGTCCCCAGCAAGGGTTTCCCTTGGTGCCCAAGAAGGGGTGGGTGGCTGTGCCTGGCAGTGGCTTTGGGGTCTTGTCCCCTCACACGGGGCTACAGCAGTGTGAGATGTGGGTGGAGAGGAGCAGCTGGAGGCATAAGGAGGGAGAGGAAGGAAAAGAGAGGAAATCAAAGGGCCCTTACCTCTGAAATGCCCGACTCCAGCACGCTGCGGAAGAGGGACTGCCTGTAGTAGGGGCTGATAGTGGACGAGAACAAAGGCAGGAGGTCATACTCAAGGAGACCCTCTCCAAAAAACTGGTCAAACAAACGGCTTGGAATGAAGGGTCCCAGAGCACGCTTGAACCAGGGATGCTGGATGGTAATGTCCATGCTGCTGCTGCTGCTGCTGCTGCTGCTGCTCTGCTGCTGCTGCTGAGACCTGTGGCTGCAAGGGGAGAGCAGAAGGGGCAGCGCCGCTGCTGGGGAGACGGCGATGCCTTGGCTGGAGTGCAGCCCCAGGGAAGCTCCCCCTATATATACCAGCCTGGCAGAATGAAGGCATTAGCAGGATTCCTCTGGAAAGACATGATCTCATGATGGAGGCAACGTGGTCAGCAGAAATGCGGAGACTGACCTGGAAATGACAGTCTGGTTGGAATCGGTGCCAGATGTCCTGGAGGGATGATGCCAGGCAGCAGGCTGCGAGGCACAGGGTGCCCAGGGGTGCTGGCATGTCCCATGTGGAATCAAGCAGGCTGAGCAGAACACCCCGGTGGGCATCTCAAAGATGCTTGTGAAAGAGATCTGCTCCGTGGGTCTTTGTAACCTGGCCTTGGGTTTCATTAATTTGCTTCTTTTCTGCCCCTCCTTGAAGCAGAAACTCAATATTTCTTCCAAATAAATGCAATAACTTTCTTCCAAGCAAGGAAAAAGGGTCGGATTCAGGTTGAAGGAGGGGAAGCTTTTTTGTAACACGCTACAAAGTGCCTCTGCCACTCGAGAGAGGCCTGATGCCCCTGGCACAGGGATCATGGCAGGACTGGCAGGAAAGCAGGACTAACAAATGATGCAGAGCATCATTTTTTGTCTGACAAAACAAAAACTTTCAACAAAAAATACTTTTGCAAAAGAAAGAAAGAAAAATAAGCTTGGTCTCTGACTGTAACATCGGTCCCAAAGCTGCTCTTGAGAGTGTCCTTGTTTTGATTTAGGAGTGATGTGGGAGATCCATTTATCTCATGGTGTCACAGCACAGATCCTGCTTAACATGCATTTCTGGTTTTCATTTCTGTTTCCCTTAAAGCCTCCTTTAAGGGGTCAGCTGGCACCCTGGGCTGCCGGGCAATGGGCACCGTGCCCGCCGCCGGAGCCGCAGGCTCTGCCAGAGAGCTGAGGTGGCTGGGCACTGAAAGGGCAGCCAGGCTGCCCAGCTCCACAGCAGGGCTCACAGGCTGTGGCCACAGCTGAAACCCCATTTCCATCCCATCCAGAGATGCAGGGATTGCGTTCCAGGAGCCTCTGAGCAGCAGAAGCACCCGTGTTGGGAGTCTTGTGCATCTCAGCACCTTTTGGAGTCAGCAGAGAACAAAAGAAAAAGAAGGGAGGGCACTTCCAAAAGGCACTTCAGATATGAGGGGCTGAATCATCCTCTCACCTTGTCAGGGACTAAAGAAACCAAGGGTGGCTGAGATCCTGCCCTCCTCTTTGGGAGAAACCAGATCATGCCAGGCCAGAGGAGCTGAACTGAGAGAAGCACTGAGGCTTTTCTATCACTGAGAGATATTCAGCTGGGAATCACCTGGCATCCAGGCACCACGCGGTCTTGGAAAATCCTTGGTCTTGGAGGAATTGTAGGAACCAGAAGATCCTGTTACAGAGGCTTTCCTTCATGAAAAGCAAAAACTTGAGCAGAAAAACACCCAAAACCACAGTAAAGACTGCTAAGAAGACAGGCAAGAGCTCTGGTTGCACCTTAGGTAGCTCCAGCAAGAAAAGGCCCCATGGTCCGGCCTTGGCTCTCAGGCATGAAGGATTTTCTAAAATCAGGTGTCAAAAAGAGATCAATCACTCCTCAAGCCATGGGGAAAAACCACAAGAGAGAGACCTAACCCCTCATTTATTCCCATTGCACCAAATCTATCATTTTGTTTGAGGAATTAAGGGGAAGCAAACAAGTCATAAAGCACTACCAAGATTTTTTCTTCAAGAACTCTGTGAGATTTGTCCTGGCAGAGAAAAAAAATATCTCCTCAGCCAGACAGTTCCAGAGACCTGCTAACCTGTATTTATTCAACTGGCAGCAGTGGCCTGATGGAGAATGTATCACCTGATGTGCAGGATAAGAGGAAAAATGAGAGGAGAGACAGGAACAAGTTCAAATCCCAAAGCACTCACTGGAACACACAAAGCAAGTCATTTATTTGACTGGTAGAGGAACTGTGGGAACTGTGCTCACACAGAAAGTAAGAGAGATTTGGGGGTCTGACAGACCATTTGGGCCCCAGGTGAGGGGGTGAGGGGTGAATGCCATCCCTAAAGCATGTTGGGAACATCCTCTTTGTGTTTCCCAAATCAGGGGTTATGGTGGGAGCACAGGGAGCAACACACACCATGGCAGGATCCTCTCTGGGCACCCTTCAGTCCTCTGCCAAACCCTTGAGCTCTGACCTCCAGCATGTTCCCCAGATCATTCCTTGGATTACTGAGGCCAGGAGGAAGGAGGGAGCCCAGGTTGCTTTAAGCCAAATCCAACCAGGCCTTGAACACTTCCAGGGATGGGGCAGCCACAGCTTCTCTGGGCAACCTGTGCCAGTGAGCAACATACAAGGAACCAGAGCCCTCTGTATGTTCAGAGAGATGAAAAGAATTGGCTCTTTATAGAAAAATGGCAAATATGTCTTCAAGTGAATTTAATCTGAATTTATGTATATTATCAGACACTCAAATAATTGAAAAGCATCAGCCAACTTTGTGGTTTTATGTCTTTACTTTCTTCTGGACCTACATTTTCATGGCTTTCCCTAGAATTAATCATATCCATACGTCTTAGGCAGACATTTTTGTCTTTTGTAGGCAAAAATATTTCACTGAAATGTAAATTTCATTTACAGGGTTTTTTTCTGATGCAGACTTCACATGGCCTGCATGCCTCTGGGGACAAAAAAAAAAAAATCTTCTGAGAGGCATCCCATGGGACTTCCAATGGTCCAAAACCTTCTGTGTCCTGTTCAGATGAGTTGTCCATGCTGCCTGTCCAGTCAGTGGAGGAACAGATGCCTCCTGATCACATCATCATGTGGGTGGGCAGGAAAGGTGAAATGAGAGCCCTTTAGCAGTGTCTGTGTCTCAGGAGGGAGCTGAGGAGGCAATTCTAATTTTAATCTCCTCCTGGACAAGCAAAGCTGCTGAGATGAATCCCATCCAGGGGGAATTTGGTCCAAGAAGAGAGAGTGATCATTTTGCATCAGTTCAGCAGACCAGACCTCACAAGACATGCAACATTTGAGCATCGTTATCACCTGCTGAGCAACAGCGGTGAGATTTGTTGGCAGAAATTGAACACAAGAAAATGAATGCGTCTGGTCATGAGCACGTCCAAGAGCAATGCATCAAAAGGCAGTTTTTTCCCTAAGATTCATTGCAAGTTTAGAACGTGAGTCAAACTGAGAAATTCCTCCAGAATGTTCTGCTGTCCAGCTTACCTTTGAAATAATCCCTTCCTAAACCATGATGTGTAATTGCCAGCATGTGAGTGAGACGTTTAATAAAGGACATTGCCCAGGACAAACTGAAGAAATCCCAGCTCCTGAGTAAAGCTGCCATCAGCAATCACAGCCCTTGCTTGTGTTTAGCTGCTCTCAGTTTGTCTGCATGACTGACTCCCACCTCCCCATTTCCAGGTGAGCCCAGGGCTGTCTCCAACCCCCCTGCCAAGCTCTGTGCAAGCCCAGGGTGAAGAAAAAAACAAATTTTGAAGTGGAGCAGTCACTGGTCAGGTGTAGGTGTTGGTCAGCAGAGACTGGGGAGGGTTTGTAGGAGATTCTGAAGTGCTGACAGAACGGGGGTTCCTGTTCCCAGCTGGTTTGCTGCAGCCCCAGGAGAGCCAAGAAAGACAGACTGTGCTCTGATCTGCATTTCTGCTCAAGTCAAGTGTACCCTGTCACCCTGCACAGGATGCAACTCTTCACACAGTTCTCATGGAAAACAGGAATGCATCCCAGTGCTTTTTCTTTCAAATATGCGTATCAACCCCCAAAATACAACTATACTCATTTCAAAGGTCCTCTGTGTCTAGATGTCAGCTGTTTAGTGATGATATAAGGGATTGAGCAATCTCTGGCAATATTTAATGATAAAATTGTTGCAGCATGCCAGTCAGACTGTTTCCACTTCATAGAAATCTATGAGTTACAAAAACAAGATCATGAGAGGGACACGAAGGTAGAGTAAATAATAATGTGATTTTTTTTTTTTTTTTGCAAGTTTTCTTCCTGCCTTTCTTCTTGCTGTGGTGGAAAGTACCACATAACGTGTGTAAGAAAGCTGGTGAGTGGGGAAAAGAAACAAAAGACCATGTTTTTCTTATTCTTGCATAGATCAAGCTTTGGAAAGGATGCAAGAAGTCAGTATGAAGTCATAGAAGTCAGAATGCAAGCAGTCAAGAACAAAGAGCAGGCTCACTCCTGGTTATCAGTTTTGGCTGCTAAGCACTTACTAAAAGCTTTTCCTAGAAATGATCACAGAGTGTTTGTTTCTTTCTTTTTAAGGGAAGAGTCCTTTTTTTTATGAGACTCATTTCCTGTTCCTCATGGCCAGGAGCTTCAAAACTTTCAACCACGGGGGACCTGGGATGGTGATGGAGGAAGGAGCAGGTGATTGTAACAGCAGTGAGACTCATTTCCCTCCCCACCAGCCACCACGGGAGGCAGGACAGCAGTGATCCTGAAGAGTTCTGAATGCTGGTGATATCTTGCTGAAGTTAATAAGGGATGGGAGGGGGGGAGGCCACGTTATCAGTGCAGTTTGCACGATGTTTATCTGGGGTTGGGGCTGCAGGGGAGTGCAATGGAAGGCCTGGCATGAGAAATGGCAGGTGCTATTTTTTTTTTAAATTAGATTAATTAGTGATCCTTATTAAAAGCAAAGAACACTTGAAAACAACTCTTGAGGGACAGTTCACGGCAAAAAAAAAAAAAGAAGCCAGTTAGTAGGAGGATCACTACATGCTGAGCACCTTTGATAAAACAAACAAACAAAAAACCACCACCAAACTGGGTTTGCTTTCCTTGTAAAGAGAGACCAGCGTATCCCTGAGAACCCTGCGAATTCCCGTGCCTCTCAAACAGCCCTGAGCTGCCCAGCTGGGAGCAGGTGAGCAGCCCCTGCCCTCCAGACTCTTGGCCAAGCCTGTCCTGTGCAAACCACCACAACTCTCCCTTCCCTCACCTCTGCAGCTCCTGCCCAATGACTGGTCAGCCCTGTACCCCAAGGCTTGTCCCAGGTGCTCCCCACTCACGCTGACATTGCTTTTGTCCACAGGGACTGTGGCTGCAAAGCTGCTGGACACCGGAGACAGGGAGGGAACAATCACAGTGGGGACAAGTCGTGGAGGGGACATTTTTGGTTTTCTACTGACAAAGAAATCTTCACCTCACCACTTTTAAGGCATAATCATCTGTTTTATTGCAGCCCTATGTTCTTTTTCTACTCCAACATCTCTTTTTGTCCTTTTTAGAGGGATGGGGCAATTTTCATTTTACAGTTTACAGCAATCCCCAGTCAGCTTTACAATTCAGCTGTACACTGGAAAAGTTAAACATCCACTCTACTTATCCTAAGACTGATATTTATTTTATCTAAAGAATTTATATAATATCAACAGTCTGCCTTGGCGCAGCCAAAGAGGCTTAAAAAATTACTAGCAATCCCTTTTTTCCACATCAGAGCCCACATCCTAAACACTGAACAAATCCCATCAGTGTTTAGGGCACATAATATCATTGTTGTCAAATCAATGGTGAATTTACGTGCTGCTAATCCTTGGCACTTGGTCAAACAAGCTCAGCAAGTTTTAGCAGCACAATGCATTTTATGTTTTCATCAATGGATTTGCATAGGGAATGAGGGATGCTCTTTGCTTCCCAGCGTGCAGCAGCTCCCAGAAGGTGGGAGATGTGGAGAGAGCATCTCACACACACCCAGAGAGCAGGAGAACGGGGACAGGAGCAGGTTTGGAAGTTACAGCTGCTTAGCAGAGATGCTTCTCCCCATCTGTAGATCTCAGGTGAGTATCATCCTGTAAAACAACTTGGAGGAGGTACAATTTCAGCCCTTTCCATTCCCTTGGTCCTTTCTTTAAATAAAACCATCTGGCTTGCAACTCCACAGAGCTTGCTGCTGGGAGTTCTCCTGCCTTGCAACCAGAGCTCATCTCCCTGAGCTTTCCATGGCCCCTCGTCCTGCTGTATGAAATATTCCCTTGGCTCTGAAATTAGACCCATTTTTATTTTCAGACCAGAGAGTTTGAGGGCATAGTGTTGTTTTGTGACATGATGTTTATTTGTCTAAAGCAAATAATTATGGCAAATGAGGCAACACCTTGAGGAATTAAAATCTGGGTATTTTTTTCAGAAGAAAGGAGGAATTATGTTCATTCTTGGTTTGGTGTGAACCTCAAAAAAGAAAATAAATAATTAAATAATTAAATAAAATATCTCTTTAGATAGAGACCTCTCCAAAAATAAATCACAGCTTGCCATAACTTTGAATCCATTGAGTAATTTTCTTTTTTCTTCCAGTGTTCTTGACTGTTTACATGTGGGTTATTTCTTCACAGTCCACATCAGCATTCCTGCACTGAGCAGATGATCCTAGAGAGCCCGTTGCAGGGCGATCATATAGAATTTTCTTCTCCAAAGGACTGATACCCAGCCTTTGCACTGGGAAAGCATGGAATACAGGGAGGAGTGGGTATCCAGGAAGAAGAGTGAGTAGCCAGAAAGAAAAGTGGCTTTATCTGCTGGTGCAGGAGAAGTGGTGCTGATGTAGTGGGGAAGGGGAGGCAGGAGGAGGAGGAGGAGGTCTGGAGGAAAGAAGACTGGAAAAGAAGATACCATGGAAAGAGAGTTGTCTGATCAGGACAAGCAGCTCTGTAAAAGGCATTCTGCAAACCCTGCAGCCACTTGGTGATGGTGCAGTAACAACCCTGTGCTGGCTTGAGTCTGCCTCTCTCTGTCTGAGCAGGGCTTGGAGGGGAAGCACTAAACACTGAATGCAGACATCATTGCATGAATCATTAAGCCACCCAGGAGAGCTCCAAAAATTGCCTGATTGCAGGTGATGCTGCAGTAGTTTAGTGCTCAGGTGCAATTGGGAATTGAGCTGTTTGTCAGGACAGATTGCCTGGCAGAGATGGTGGACAGGGCAAGAAGGCAGTATCAGATCCAAGAGGGACACTGATGAAGGGGGTTTGGACAAGCAAGGTTTGTTACTGACTGGAGAGTGGGAGGTATTGAGACATCTGCTGGTACCGCAGGCACTGAAAACAACTGGATTCTCCACCAGCTTGTGTGTGCACACAGGCTACCTGTATAACTAGGTTCTTTAAAGTTAAACTAGAGAACCTACAATGACTGAGGAGCACACATCCAGAGACTGCTCCAGGGAGCAGGACTCTTCACTGGAGCGAATCTCTCTGAACGTCCCCCTGAGCAGCAGCACAGGATCTACAAATCTCCCTGGGTTGAGGAGAAACACAAAATAATCACAGCTTTTATCTGGCTCACAGGGACCCACTCTGTCCATCCAGCAGCCTAACTGAGAGCAAAAAAAAAGCCATCTCTTGATGGGATAATGATCCCTGTCCCTCACGCCTGGATGCCAGACAAGTCTGTTAGGGTGGCAGCTGTTTGGTGACTTGGAGAATTTATTTTTACAGTAGCTCGGTGATGGGAACCTCAGGAAAAAAAAAATAAAAACACCCCTTGGCAGAGAAAAGACCCTAATGAACCATTTGTCTAAGCTGCTCCCAAATCCTCTTGCTGGATTTGTGTGCACTCATGTGAGGATGAGCATTAGCAGGAGGTGCTGGAGGTTGCTGGAGGAAGGATTAGCGCGGCAGAGCGGCGAGCGGAGCGCTGAGCCCGGCTCTCTGCGTCACTGCGCCCAGCCTGACCCCAGCAGGGCTCCTCAGCTGCTGCTCAGCATCGCCAGAGCACGGGAAAGAGTCACAACAGAGCCACGAAATCCCCCCTGACGTCTCTTCCAGAGCTTGTGAGGCAAACAGAGCACATGGGCCTGCAGCCACGTTTCTCTTCACAGAGAAAAGCAAGGCACAGTTCTTCCCAAGGATATTTCTGGGTTTCACATTCTCTGAACCTCAGAGAAGGGAAGGACAATTCTTATCTCATTTGCTGTGCCTGTGTTTGTGCCAAAGCAGAATGCAACATGGAGATTGTTTACCCAGAGTGATGGTGTTTTGTTTCCTTGGCCTGTCAGGACCAAGTGTGTGTGTGTGTGTGGGGACTGTCGGCTGACAGCCACGAGATTCTGGGCAGTGCAGTGCAGTGCAGTGCTTGGCAGATTCAGTTTAGATGTAATGTACTATAGTGTCATATAATATAGAATAATACAGTATAATAAAGTGATTAATTCTCCTTCTGATAAGATGGAGTCAGACGCATCATTTCTCTCCCCTTCGTCGGGGGTGAAAATATCCACCAGACAGGCCAGGCTGGAGCACACTCCGGTGGAGAAGACACAGACTAAGGGACAATCAAACTGGAGAGCATCACATTGCCCAGACTTTAACCCACAGCAAAGTGCTGTGCTCAGGCACAGCAGATGGGATCACTGGTGCTGCTGACGCTACACCAATGGCCATGGCTCTGCTGTGTATAATTAAGGTTAAACGATAAAGATTGCTACAGCATCTGCAGTCTGAAACAACCCCTCTTTTCACTTTCCTTTTTTCTTTTTTTTCCTTCCCAGATGTTGTATGCATTTTGCCAAAAGGTCATAGCTGGTGGACCAAATTTAGTGGGGGAAAACAAGCAAACAGAAAAACCCCTGCTGCAGCTGCTGAGCAAAAGAAATAAAATAATTTGTATGTTGTTCTGGGAAAAGTGGTGCAGTGGAGGGGAGTTGCAGCTGTGGGTGCAATAACAGAGGAAAATTCAGAACAATCATTTTTAAATGCAAGGTCCCAAATCTAAACTCTCAGCGTGCAAACATAAAAGTATTTGAATAACATTTCTCATTCCCTAGGCTGACACAGTGACCTGTAGATCACAGAGGGGCTTTTCAGTGACCCAAAGAGGGTGCTCTCAGTTAGAAAGGTTTAAATAATGCACTTTATGTTCAGCTCCGGATGGAGGAGAATGGTTCTGAAGCCTTCTCATAGCTTTCAGGCAGACAAGCAAATGAAACTGCAGTCGGTTGCCCAAGGCTTGGTGCTCTTTCTCCACCTAGAGCACAACAGGAGGAATGTTCTGCAGCCACACAGAGAGATCTGAGAGGTAACTCTCAGTGATATCCACTGTTTTGCCACTGATTGTGTTCAACCTTCCTTTATACCTCCTTGTCCTCCTCCTAAAGCCTTGTCCTGCTCTCACTCTGACTCTCAAGTTTTATTCACCAGGAAATCTGTGTATTTCTGTTCTGTGGAGTGATTAAAACCTGTCAGTGCTGTTCAGCCTTCCTCTGGGTCTATGTTGCTTTACAGACCTGTTCCAGGGTTCTTAAAATAGTTGGTACTTCTAAAGAGCTGCCTGCTCATCCCAATCCAGTTAAAAGCATGCCACCATTCTCTGAAGGGCATGAAGATTTCACTGTTTTTTTTTTTTACTCTGTTTCTCCTTTCATGTGCCACCTTCTTCTGGAATTTGGGGGGTTCTTTTTTTTCTGAAGACAAGAGTTTCAAGAGGCTGCAACTGCGAATGAGCCAGTCCTTCAGCCACTGTGCACTGCTGCAGCTGTGACACTTTATTTGCAAGCCCTGATCCAGGGGGATGGGTTTGCTCAACCTTCAAAGATCCACTTGGATTGAAGAAATAAAAAATCAGTCACGAGAATATCTGCTGTGATCAATAAAGCATCAAAAAAGATTGGCACGTGTCTTTAATTGAGGACAGCTTTCCCAAAAAATGCATCTGTCCCTCTGGGATTCCCAGAACCTGAGAATTCCAGGCCAAGTGCAGCCCTTGTAAGGACGTGTGATAAATGTCTTCACACTGAGAGGAATGACAGATTTTGTCTTTACAAACAAGCTGTGGGTCTGCTGGTAGATAAAACTAGTACTGAGAGATAAAAGAAACAATGGGAAGGATTCCACTGGTCGATGAATAGAAGAAGGTATTTGCTTTTACAAATAAACTTCAGGTTGTCTGATAAATGGAATTGGATATTGAAAGATGAAAGAAACAATGGGGGGAAAGCCTAAATTGCATAAGAATTAAAAATTAAAAGGGAGGGTTATACATTAGAGGGGATCTTTGGTATCAGGCATATCAGGAAGTCTGTGCCTCTCAAGTACCTCAGCCAATGGGGAAAGAGAGAAGGGAAATGCAGCCAGGAAATTCAGATAAAAAGGGAGGCTGCATCCTCCAAAAATTTGAGACCCCAGGGGAATGCCCCGTGGCCTCTCCCTTTATTCCAATAAAGTAAAATGACTCCTCTGTCTCCTGTTTGGACATAAACCTCTGATGTTTGTGGATTAATCTTCCTGACAACACCAAGCAGAAGGGACGCTGCCCTTCTCCAGTGAATGTTATTCCAAGGGTTTGGACATGGCTGCTCCATGGCTTACAGTGGCTGGCAAGGGCTTTTTATCCCCAGAAACTGTAGTGCTGGCAGTTTTTCCAGTGTGTTCACAGCATGTCAGACGCAATGTGCAGCCTTCAGTTGAGATCACAATATGCTCTACATCCATTTAACATCTATTCCCAGAGGTTGCCACACTGCAGAGTTGGCTTTTCCTTTACAAAGCACTCAGGCAAAATATGCTCCAGGGTCTGCAAATCTGCCCGGCTCTGGAAGGGGTGCTGCGGGGTCGTTGTTACCATTCCCAGGCACTGTGAAAGGCTTTTCCAAACCTCTGAAAAGCACCAACGCCCAAACTGCCAAGACCTGAATTAATCGGGAATCTCATCCATCCCAGCAACTTGCTCTGTTAGCTGTCTGTTATTCCCTACATAAGGGGCAAACATAGATGCCTTGTTCTCACCCTTAAATCACATCTGATTTTGAAAGTGTTCATCTCCCAGCTCCTTTCGGTCCACAGACAATTAGATTTTCCCCAAGCACCCCCCAGGAAATGGGCCATATTCTTCCAATACCTGGCTCCAATAGGCAAGAGGCAGGGAAATCACGTTATCAACCAAACAAAAGGAGGTGCAAAGGAAAGAGCTGAGGTTCCCCAGGTGCTGCTGCCTTGTTTCACACCTCTTTAGCTCATCTCCCAGAGCAGCACCCTTTGGAGGCAAACACTGGCTTTATGTGCCCATGCAGTATGACTTCTCAACCTGAGCTCATTCCCTAAACCTTTCCAACTGCAATGGGAAGTTCAGCTCCAGAGCAGAGCCTTGTTACATGACCCTCAGCCTTAAAGCCATTGTTCAGAATCCTCAGCCTTAAAGCCATTGTTCAGAATCCTGAGCTGAAAGGTACAGCCTGAGCCCTCCTCAGGCTGCTGCATCCACGGCCAGGGTGCCTCCTGTCCTCCCACATGTGGCACGCTCTGACCTTTGCACCAAGTGCTCAGCTAGCCCAAAAGTGGCACACAGCCCCCTCCCAGCTGGATTTGGGCTGCAGATGGCACTCTGTGCTCCACTGGCCACAGGGATAGACCAGGGATGGGGAATCACCAGGAAAAATTAACAGAGCAGCAAGTTTTTCCTTCCTGACCTTTAGCTGGATGTAGGAGTGCTCAGGACCAGACACACATTATCTACCACATCAAAACAGAGTGAGGAATGACAGCCTGTAGGATTTGACCTTGTTAATCCAGCTATTCAGTAGAATGTGTAATTAATTAGACAGCAGCTGTAGGTGAGCCTGCTCTGATATACCTGCTCAATACCCAAGCACTGCTAACGGGACATTTTTTGCAGCCGTGATTTCAGGACCACTTCTGGTCTAGAAACACAGCAAAATTCTCATGGCATTCCAGTGAAGACAACTGCTTAGGAAAGCAGTTTATATGGGGGGAATAAAACAAGCAGGCTGTTTTGTAGGCATTGGCAGAGGGATTAAAGTGCCGTGGATCTTGCCTTAGGGTGCTCACTGCAGCTCCCATTTGTTGAGAGAGACAAAGGGCACAGAGAGCCTGTGTGGAAAAAGGGTTGGGATGGGCATGTGCTGCTGCTCTGCCACTGCAGATGTGGAAGTGGTTGGGTTTAATGACTGCCACAGAGGTAGACCAGGAATCCCTCTTCACCTCGTGGAGGTGATTCCCATGTTCACAGAATTACAGAATGGTTTGGGTTGGAAGGGACCTTAAAGATCATCTTGTTCCAACTCCCTGCTGTAGGCAGAGACACCTTCCACTAGACCAGTTTGCTCCAAGTCCTATCCAGCCTGAACACTTCAAGGATGGGGCAGCCACAGCTTCTCTGGGCAACCTGTGCCAGGGCCTCACCATCCTCACAAAGAATTTCTTCCCAATATCTAATCTAAATCTCTTTTCTTTTAGTTTAAAACCAATCCTCCTTGTCCTATCACTGTCTGCTCATATACAAAATCAGACTCCCTCCTTTTTATGAACTCACTTTAAATACTGAAAGGCCACAATAAGGTCTTCCCAGAACCTTCTCCACGTTGAACAACTCCAGCTCTCTCAGCCTGTCTCTACAGCAAAGGTGCTCCTGTCCCTGCATCATCTTTGTGGCCTCCTCTGGACCTGCTACAATGGGACTTTCTTTTGCTGAGGACCCCAAATTTAGATCCAGCACTGCATCGTGAGGGCAGAATAGAGTGGAAGAATCACCTCCCTTGGCCTGCTGGACACCCCCCTTATTTTGCAGCCCAGGACATGAGGGATCCCTGGGCTGCCAGTGCACATGGCCAGCTCATGTCCACCACCATCCCCAAGACTTTCTCTGCAGAGCTGCTCTCAGTAAATTCTTCTTCCAGTCTGTGCTCGTGTCTGGGTTTGCCCTGACCCAGGGGCAGCACCTGGCCCTGGGCTTTGTTGAACCTTGTGAGGTTCTTGTGGTTTCACTTCCCAAGCTTGCTCAGCATGGCTCCATCCTTCCATAGTGTCCCCTGCCCCTCCCAGCCTCCCATCCCCTGCCAATGTGCTGAGGGTGAGCTGGATCTGCTGTCTGTGCCATTGGGGAAGCCATGCAAGAGCCCTGGGGCCAAGGCAGAGCCCTGAGGGACACCCCTCATCCCAGGGATGCCACATGGAGCCACTACTCACGACTTCCTGGCTGTGTCCAGTCAAGATCCACTTCAAGCTGCTGAACAACCTGCTTGCACACCACAGATACCACTTCCTTCAAAAGAGCTTCTTTTACACTGGGCTTTCCAAAACTGTACTTAATGCACGCACAAAAATGTACTTAATGCCAACAACTGATTAATTTTTAAAATAATGTCTAATATTTGGTGTCAGGTGAGGGTGCAGCCAGCCACTTTCAGCCTCTGGTTAACAGCCTCTTCCCTAGAGATGTGTCAGGCCCATGGAGAGATCCCAAGCAGAGGCGAGGAATCAGGTGGCTCCTGGGAGCCCCTCACTGCAGGCTCCCTCCTGTCTAACTCCATTTTCAGCACTTTCATCTCTTGTTTTGTTAAGGACACTAAGGAAATAAAATTCAGGCCTTTTTGGGGTAGATGAGACCTGGAAAAATCATTGGGACCTGTGAGATCAGCTCACTGAGACTGCAGCAGCACGGTTCTAAAGTCTCCTGAGTGATCCTGGCCTCCCTTTGGAATCTCTCTGGGATCAGCCTGGAGGGTCCCTGCAGTCTGGGAGCTGGGGGGCAGCTGAGGTGAGGGACCCCCAGGTCCCTTGGCAGCTGCCAGCCCAGAGCCAGCAGCTGCCTGGGCTCCTGCACAGGGTCCCCGGGGAGGCTTTTGGCCACTCAGCACAACAAGAGGCAAAATGGGCCAGAGAACTGAAATCAGCAGTCACACCTGAGCCCAGCGAGTGCCAGGGGCTGCAGGAAAGCTGCTCCAGGTGCAGTGGTAAAAAACCTTGCAGCAGCAGCAGCATCAAGGAATGCACAGGGAGACTGTTTAATTTGGGCTAAATGGCTGAGTAGCCTCATGCCAGCTGTGTCTTCAGCTGCCTTTTAGCACAGTTCAGGCTCCTTCATGACACTGTCACCTTCCAGCCCCCTCATACCAGCAGAATTAACAGGAACCAGTGTTCTTGCTTGTGGTTGTTTCAAATCGATTTTAATCTTGTGGTGAAACTGCTGTCTGGTATTACTCCAGCATTCAGCATTGCTCTGCTCTGAAATCTAACCCCACAAGAGGGCTCCTGGGAAGTTCCCTTTGTCTTTTGCTAATCCAGAGCACAGGAGATCCTTCCCAGGACCCAGGTGGTGCAACACCCAAAGGACATTTCAACAGCCATGCAGTGCTGCGTGGGTTTCCTGTAACAGATTCACACCCCAAGTGTTACTTCCTGAGCTGGTGTTTCTTCAGCTAGAGCTGCTTCACAGTGCTAAAACCAGGGCTGTAAATACTATTGATCTTGGGCCCTGCTCTGCAAAAACACAGTTCTGCTGGGCGTCGTGAACATTTACTTCTTGCTAAGCTCCTGGGGAATGCTTTCAGAGCATATAGCTTAGCAACAACCCTCCTTTTTTTTTTTAATTTTATTTTTTTTCCCTGAACCTCGTTGCTTCCTCAGTCAGGGGGCAGCAAAGTCTGTTGTTGCAGTGGCTGCCCTGAAACTAGGAGCTAAAACAACAACGGGAAGAATTCACACGAGGCACAGCAGCTCAGGAGCTGCGTCAGAGGCAGCAGCTTTGATGCCTGTGCTTTCACAGGGATGACTAAACAGATCGATTAGATCTGCACCAGCCATCCTGCAAGGCAGAATTGGAAATAATATTTTCACAGGATTAGAGCTCCTTGCTTTGAAAAGTAGCAGCTTGACTTCGGGTAAAATTTTCCAAGGCACCTGTGAGGTGCAGAGAGCAGAGCCTGGCTTCAGCTCAGGTCATCAGCAGCTTACCTGGCTCTCAGGGGTGATGCTGGCAGGGGAGATATGAGAGTTTGGGCTCAGGCTGCCCCTCTGCTGGCAGGTTTCCACTGCCATTGCTTTTGCAGGTGCAACTCCTCCTCTGCCCCTTCTCCTGTGGTGACTAAGGGCACAAACACAGCCCCACGTGCAGCTTTGCCTGTTGTGCAGCTGTGCGCTCACATCGGGGACAGTCTGAGCAGGACTGGCCCCCACCTCCTGCTCACGTTGGGAATGGTTTGTGTGAAGGCAGGATGAGCACACCACAGCAGGGACTGAACAAAACCCTGTGGCAAAACTGCAGTCTCCTTGCCCAGCTCTGGCTGCCTGGGGAAGCAGGAAGGCTTCCATGCAGTATCCCTGGAGCTCTCTGGCTTCCAGAGGGGCTGCTGGGAGCCAGGAGAGCAGAGCTCACACACCACAGCCTTTCTTAGGCACTCCACACGAAGCAAGGGGATCCTGTTTTCAACCCTGTGAGCTCCTGAGGGGAATCCCATCCCCTCTCAGGGCCTGGCTGTGACCATCCTGCTTCTCTCTGTGCACCGGGAGGTGTCACCTCACAACTGACAGAACCAGAGGACACAGTCTCAAGCTGCACCAAGGGAAATACAGGTTGGATATAGTTAGGAAATAAGTTTTTTTATGGAAAGAGTGATAAAGTTCTGGAATGGTCCGCCTGGGGAGGTGGTGGAGTCACCATCCCTGGGTGTGTTTAACACAGCCTGGATGTGGCACTGGGTGCCAGGGTTGAGTTGAGATGTTGGGGCTGGGCTGGACTCAGTCATCTTGAAGGTCTCTTCCAACCCAGTCATTCTGTGAATTCTGTGAACCCGGGCTGGTCTGGTAACGCTTCCCTAAGGGCTGCCATGCCAGCAGCTTTTCCTAAGTTATCCCTCCCTCCTGCCCCAAAGTGAATCCCACACCTGAGTCCCCTCACAAGCATCTTCTGCTCCCCCAGGACCCCCACAGCTCCAAGATGTCACAGCAGGCCCCCCCGGCATCACCCAGCACCTCTGTACCGAGGTGAATGCAGGCAGCACAACCCTTGGCACCTTGCTTCACAAGCCAGCAAGAGAGACGGAGGCATAAAATGCCTCGTGGGATCTGCATTATCATACATCAGCAGGGGACCCCTGCTGCTCAGAGGGTCCTGCTGGGGAACAGGGCAGCAGCAGCTGCGCTGGGGGGAATCCACACTGCAGAAACCATCCTGCTGAAGCAAATCTGTTTCTGGAGCGCAGGGGTCGCTCACTGTCACGGTGATATTTTCTGAAAATCCTTTTGCTAGGATTTTCTCCTGAGAAGCCTCAGAAAAGAAATGTGAACAATAACTATTTGATGGCTGTGGAATGCGGTCTGGAGATGGTTTACCAACAGGTGCATCTTTGATTAGTCTCATGTAAATTATTTTTACTTATGACCAATCATGGTCCAACTGTGTCAAAGTTCTGAACAGTCACGGGTTTTTATTATCATTCTATTTCTTTCCAGCTTTCTGATGTATCCTTTTTCTCTATTCTTCAGTATAGCTTTAGTATAGCATTTTTAATATAATATAATATAATATAATATAATATAATATAATATAATATAATATAATATAATATATTATATATATATATAATATAATATAATATAATATAATATAATATAATATAATATAATATAATATAATATAATATATTATATTATATTATATTATATCATATATTATATTGTATTATATCATATTACATTATATATAATAAATAATATAATATAAAATAATATAATATAAAAATAATTAAATATAATATTAAGTATAATATAATATATTTTAATATAAAATATAATATAATATTTTAATATAAAATAATATAATATCATAAAATAATAAATCAGCCTTCTGAAACATGGAGTCAAGATTCTCATCTCTTCCCTTGTCGGGGTTGCCTGCAAATTGCACAAGTCTCAGCCCTGCTCTGGGCTCTGCTGTCCCCTCGGTGCCCATCCCGAGCACCCCATGCGCTCAGCAGGGTCCCGGTGGGAATCCTGCCCTGGATGATGCCCGGCTCAGCTCCTGCCAAGGACTGAGATGAGACCGGGAAATTCTGCGTGCTCTGAGCCCTTCCAGCCGGTGCCAGCGGAGGGAGCCCCAGCAAAGCCAATGGGAAGCTCCTGCATCCCCCTGGAACTTCGCCTTCCCCCGAGCATCCCCGGCGCCTCCGGAGCGCGATTATTTCAAGTGCGGGTCACGGAAAGCGGCTCAGGAGGGTCCAGCACACAGCTCAGGCTGCTTCTTGGCTAAAGCACGGGCAGAGAGCACTGCAGAAAAGCTTTAGAGCCCCCATGGAGTGCCTGAGCCACAGCCTCTTCTGCACCTCGCCTGGCCAGGACAGCTCCCAGTGGATTTGGGGAGGCTTTGTCTGACCTGGGCAAGCAGCAGTGAGCCTGCTGTGGGTGGATGGTGCCTTGCTTTTCTGCAGCTTTCTGTTACAACTGGTTTCTGTAAGAAACAGTTACTCACTTTTTATAATTTTAGGAAGATTTATTAAACCTTATCAAAAATATAACAGAAGACTGAATAGAGAAAAGGTTACGGCGCTGGGAGCGAAGGATTTTCCCCACCATGTGCTCATCCACACAATGGAGGTTTCACCGTTTAAGCCTTTAACCCCTCCCAAAATTCTGTCCATTGACTCCTTCTTCGCTGTCCAGTGGTGGAGATCTCTTCCTCAGATCCTGATTGGAGTTCAGTGTCACCATAGTGACAATCCGACCCTCCCAAATGTCCCAACCCCGGCTGTCCCTTGAAAACAACGCAAGGGGGCAAAACGTAACTATAAATCTATAAAACTTTTCTTAACCTAGATACATGATATTTGCCTGCTAATTGTGAGAGTCAATCATTGCATTACTCATCTATCACAGCTCGTTCCCTAAACAAAGAATTTTCTGTAAATAAATTTCAGGATAAGTCTGGCCCGATCCCTTTGTTTTGTGAATGAGGAGCTATGAGCAGAGTTCAACTGCAGACAGCAAAGGGAATGTGCAGGAGGTTTTTGCCCCTCCTACAACTCTGATACCTCTGTTCTGGTTCTCTGGCAGAAACACCTGCTATTTTTAGATTTAATATTTGCTGATAAAAAAGCTCCACTATGAGGGTACAGTCCCATGACAGGCTTGAGCTGAACAACTTGGCTGCTACAGAAAGGGAGAAGCTTTTCTTTCTTTCTTTTTCTTTCTTTCTTTCTTTCTTTCTTTCTTTCTTTCTTTCTTTCTTTCTTTCTTTCTTTCTTTCTTTCTTTCTTTCTTTCTTTCTTTCTTTCTTTCTTTCTTTCTTTCTTTCTTTCTTTTTCTTTCTTTCCTTTCCTTCCCTTCCTTCCTTCCTTCCTTCCTTCCTTCCTTCCTTCCTTCCTTCCTTCCTTCCTTCCTTCCTTCCTTCCTTCCTTCCTTCCTTCCTTCCTTCCTTCCTTCCTTCCTTCCTTCCTTCCTTCCTTCCTTCCTTCCTTCCTTCCTTCCTTCCTTCCTTCCTTCCTTCCTTCCTTCCTTCCTTCCTTCCTTCCTTCCTTCCTTCCTTTTCTTTTTCTTTCTTTTCTTCTTCTACCCATCCTTCATGATTTCCCTCTCTCCTCCTGCAGTCTGCTCCCATCTGTGCAGTGCAGCTTCCTTTCCCCATCCTGACTCCAAGATAAAATGATCCAGGTTATTAACTTGGCCATTTGAGCCACTTCAAGGCTCCCACACTGTGAGAGGCAGGTGTGGGAGGTGGAACAAAACAAGATCTGGGAGGGGTGGAGGGCACCCTGCCCCTTGAACCTGGGCTGAGGCCGTGTGAGCCAAGGTCCTGCTGTACCAGGAAACCACAAACAAATGAAGACAGGCTGAAAACAAACAAAATTATGGGATGGGCACAGCAGATCTGCAAGCTGCTTTCCTGTGTGCAGTGGCCAAATGCCAGAGCACTCACAAAAATTATCTACTCGGTCCCTTTTTCCTTTTCACCAAAAAACCAAGCTATTTCAAACTACCACACTACACAAAGAGCTTGTATGAGCTCGGGGGCACTGCACAAGTCATCGGAGGAGAGTTATAAGAAGAGATTTCCACCAAATTCTCTCCTTTCACAGCCTTGGTGTCCTCTTGGTCCTCGAAGTACCAGAGGGCAGCAAGCAAGCAATACCTGGAGAATTCTTCAGAGAGTACTCTGAAAGGTCAAAAGACATCAGCTGCTCCCACAAAATGCTTCTTCCAAACTTCCCAGGACAGCCCAGAGAGGAATTTCCCTCAAAGGAGCAGCTGGGTTTCCTTATGAGATGGACTTTGCTTATTTTCCAGTGAATCCTTTAGGCTCTTGGAGTGTGGAGGTGGATCAGGGACAGCCTTGGGCAGCACTTCAGAAGGCTGGGAGAGGAGGTCTGAGACAGGAGAGCCAGGATTACACTCACACTGAAAGCGGAAGAAAAGGGGTTTTTCTTCTTTTTTGTGGTGAATAGGGATGCCATCCCCCATGGCCACAGCACAGCGATGCTGCCCAATTGCCCATTTAGGAAAAGCAGAGGGATGAGCACAGAGAGAGGCCCAGGGATGGGGTTCACCTTGAAAAAAACACCTACTTGGTTTTAGAGCTCTCCTGCCAGGCTGGTATCACTACAGTCTCCAGTGACACCTTCTCTTCTGGGCCAGGCTAGCACATATCCTGAACAAAACTTGGAATTCTTGCCTAGCAAGGGGAGCTGGAGGGCTATGGGGGGGCAGAACAGGGAGGAAACAAGTGATTTGCACCCAGATAAGGAGATGTTAACAATGGGGTAAATAAATAAATAAATAAATAAATAAAATCAAGAGGTGGTTCTGGAGGAGCCAGAAGTGAAGCTGCAGCTGTGGGCACCAGATGCTACTTGTGCACTGAGTCATGAAGCAGAGGAGGCCACAAACACACCAGTGCTCTCCACTGAGTGCAGAATATTCCTCTTTCTGTCCCCTGCTAGGGCAATCACCCTCACAGCCAGCTGAGAGGTCCTGGTGCCTCGTGTGTGAGCAAGGAGACTGCATGTGCAGCCTGGTGAACCCTGCATCTGAACCAAGGAGGCTAAATTCTTACCCTCATTCTGCTCATCTCCTGTCCACCTCGATGACAGGAAAATCACCTGCTCACTCCCCTGTAAAAGGGGGAGGATGGCTCTTTTGTCTAGCTTGTAAGAAGAGAGGGCTTTTTACCAACAGCAACTGCCATTATGATGTCCTTGACCCCAGACTGCACAGCAGCTTGCTGGATGAAAGTTCTAATCACATCAAATATTGTGCTGAACTTAAAAGCCCTGCAACTTAATTAATTTTCCTGGTTTACAATTGTAAAGCTCTCCCTAACAGATAATAAATCAGCAGTGTTCCTAATCAGGGGCTGGATCTCAAAGCCTCTCCAAGGAAAAGCTTCCCTAAGACACACAAATCCCTCAGCCACGCTCTGCAGTGTCTGCACTGCTGCCTCTCCAAGGCTCTGACTCAGCATCTCCCCTTCCCTGCCACTCATCCAAGCCCAGGCACTGCTCCTGGTGCCAGGCTGCTCCAATGCAGCTCAGCCCCAGCCTCAGAGCAGTGTCCTCAGAGCAGTGACAGGGCCAGGGCTCCCCTGGGGGCCTCAGACAGGCTCTGTCCCCATGTGCTTGCTGGCAGAGTCCTTCACACCAGTGCTGCCCCAAGAGATGAAACAAAGCCACAGCCTGTCCTCCCCCAGGCCCATGTGGAAGGTGCAGCTCCGAAGACCTCACCCTTCCCTCTGCTGTGATGTGCAGCCTCTCCTGGGGTTGCTATAATTGAGGATATTATCAAAGATCTGCTTATATAACCATGGTGATTAGTGAAGTATAGGCATGCAAGGAGATTAGATGAGGTTACCAGCTACAGCTCTGTTCCAATGTACACGGGCTGCCTTCTCAGATTATTTTTTTGACAATACATCTCAAATTGGTTCTCATTCCTCACATTTGTGCCTTGTTCCAAGAGGTGTCAAGCAGAGTGCTGGCAAAATTGTTCAAAGGGCTTGCTGGCTGTGGGTCAGTAATTATCCCTGCACATGCACTGTTAGCAAAATCCCTTTAACCTGAGAAACCACGTCCTGTGCACAGGTCTGGAACTCCAGGTACCTATTTAGCACATAGTTCTGGGCACTGGCAACAAGAAAGTGCTATTTTCCAGTGAATGCTTTAAATACTTCATGTACTGACCCCCCTGGAGGAGTTTCTGTGTTTAATATTTTTTCTGTATCCAAGCACTGCTTTCTTTTGCTTCACAATTTTTTTCCTGCCTTTCCTCTTCTCTTAAAAGCAGCTGCTTCCCTCCTTATTTTTCCTCTCAGCCCTTTTATCACCAAACCAGATCTGGGTGTCACCATTTTGTCCTGGGTTGATGACAGTGGGCCTTAAGAAGGCAGAGCAAAACAGAGGAGGGGTTGGGGCAGCGTTTAACCCAACAGATCTGAGCAATTTGGGGCAGGGAGTAACCCACAATAAATCACTAACCTGAGATTCACAGATAGGTATAAAATAAAAGAAACATGGAAAAAAACTGGCTGCTGTTACCATGCCAGGCAGAGATCCCTTCCCCTGACTCACACCACCACGCAACCCAGCATGCTTCAAATATTGAAAACGTGTCTTGATTCCCCAGGAGAAATGTATTTTGACATATTTCAGCTGAGGGCTTTAACAACAACATTGGAGAAAAAACAGTGCAAGTTTGCTGGAAGGGGCAGGGAGCAGCAGGGAGCAGCAGGGAGCAGCTGAGCTTTACTCCCCTAAAGAGCACAAGAAGAACACAAAGGGCATGGAGCAGTGTCAGGACAACTGTCCCTGTCCTGAGACAGGTCACAGCTCAAACCAAATCAGGAATTGCAGGAGGTGTCAGGCTGGATGGGGCTTGGAGTGGAACCTGGGATAGTGGAAGGTGCTCCAGCAAATGGCAGGGGCTCGGAACGAGATGATCTTTAAGGTCCCTTCCACCCCAAACCATTCCATTGCCCTGTGAACAGGCCAACTGGAGCTGTGAGCTCTGTGGAGTGTATTTATCACTGCTTCACGGAACCGCAAGATATCTGAGATGAATTTTACTCGTCTCACACTGAGCACTCAGTCTCGTTTTCTGAATCAGCAGAGCCAGTGAGTTTATCTCCCGACGTGGTTTTCAGTGATGTACAGTACTGGAATCTCCCACGTGCATTGCTGCTCCATCGCAAAGACTTCAGGTCACTGCGTTCAGCCTTGCAGCTTTCGGCCTGCAATGCCGTGGAACCTCCCAAAACAACCATCAGAAAGAATTTGGTTCTACTCTGCTTTGGATTGAAAAGCAAGTTTGTGGTTTTGTTGAGGTTTTTTTTGTTGTTGTTTTGTTTGTTTGTTTTAATTTAAACCCCTTCAGAACTTGGAAGCCGCGAGACCCGGACAGCCCCGTCCCCTCAGCCCCTGCCGGAGGCGGGATCGAACCCGCGGCCTGGAGATTCCGCCCCCTCCCGGCCCCGCCCCGCCGCCCCTGCGCGCGCGCCGCGGCGGCCCCGCGTGGGGCGCGGGCCCCGCCTCCTCTGCCCCCTCCCCTGCCTTCCCTCAGCGCGGCGTTTCCGGCGCGGTCGCTGTGACGCGGCGGCGGCGCCGGGGCGGTCCGGCGGGCGGGCGGGCGGTGGGAGATGGCGGAGTACCTGGCCTCCATCTTCGGCACCGAGAAGGACAAGTGAGTGGCCCCATTCCCCCGCTCCCCGCGCCGCTCCCGCGGCTGCGGTACCCCCGGGAGGGAGGGGGGAAGCTCGACGGGAGGCCGGAGGCCCGTAGCGCGTTGCGCGGGGACGCGGCCTGTTCCGATCGCGGCGGTCAGCCCCGCTTCCCTTCTCCCTGCCCCTCCTTCCCTGCGGGGGGATCCCCGGCCCGTTTCGCCCATTTCTTCCACTCCCGCCTCGGGGACGCCGCCACGTCCCCCGCCTTTCCCATCCCGCTGGAGCGCGGCGGGAAGAGGGAAGCGAGAGGCGGCCGCGCTCCCCGCTCCCCTCCCCCACCCCCCGCCATCGCCTCCCTCAGGCCCTTCCCCTCCCCCCCCCGCCCCCCCCCCATCCCAGGCGCGCGCCCGGCGGCGCGTGGGTCTCGCGCGTTCCCGCGCGCGCGCCCGGCGGCCCCGCCCACGCGCTTCCCTCCCCCCCCCCCCCCCCCCTCTCCCGGGCCGGGGCCGTTCTCGGGCACTCCCTCCCCATCCCCCCACTTCTTCCTCCTCCTGCTCTTCCTCCTCTCCCTCCCCTCCCCTGGCCGCCATGAGGGTGTGCCGCGCCTCGTGGCGCGCTGCCGCCCTCCCCCGTCCTCCCTCCGCCCTCCCCCCTTCCCCCCGCGGCTGCGCCTTCCTGCCGGGGCCGCTGGGTGCCGGAGCTTCCCGCCGCCTCCTGCCAGAAAGCGCCTCCTCCTCCTCCTGTTCCCCTTTTGTTCGTGTCCCTGAGCCTCGCAGCAGCCTGAGAGCTCCCGCTCTGCTGCAAGGACAGCGACTGGTTATTTCTCCCCCCTCCCCAGGGTGCGGAGGATTTCCCCGACTGCTGCATCCTGATCCTACAGGCTTCTGCCTGCAGCCTTCCACGCGTCCGGGAACGCCTCTAGTTTCTCTGGTTGTTGGAAGCACACACACAAAACCCTCCTAACGAAAATTTGGTCACCACCGGCCTGACCAAACCGGCGTGTTTTTCCACTCGTAAAAATGAAAAGGGGGCATCGATGTGCTGCTGGACTAAATTACTCTTGTCAGCCCCTGGCCGTGGGGCTTCTGCTCTGCTCTGTAGCGCTGCCATTCCCGGAAAGCAGTGTCGGCAGCCTCTCTTTTGAGCTCTGTTACTGTAGCATCCTTTCACACAAAGGAGATACATAGGAATTTAATGCATTACAGTTTCAGAGTTTTAATCAGGCACGAAATTCCCGTGCAGCTCTTGTTTTCTGTTAAAAAAAAAAAAAAAAAAGCAAACGGAACCTTCCAGAAGGTGCTGAAGTTGGAGGCACTATTGGAAATTTTGTAGTTAGGTATTTCTTTTTGTTTCAGGTTAGAGTTCAGAAAAGACAGTAAGTATTTTATCATGCTAAGTGTTTGTTTTCAAAACATAATGAAGAGTGAGCATGTTGCAATTTTACAGTAGAATGCTTTACTAGAGATCAGATGTGCTTTAGTACCTTAATAATTCTCCCCTCCGTGAGTTGATGTTGGTTACACAGGATTGTGGAAAATAATTGGTGTTAATTATGGGAATGATAATTTTTCTTCCAGGAGAATTCTAATATTTCATTTACCCATATATAGCCCATAATAGTTTTCTTGCCCTTCAGAATTTTGCATTTCCCTCTCAAGGTAACTAAACTCCTTGTGGTTTTCTTTCATCGTTCTGTGTGAATTACACCTTTTTGTGGGAGTTTCAGTAGCATTTCTAAACCCAGATCATTATCAAGGTGTCCTGAGCTGGATCATTCAAGAAAAAACTTGTGGTTTAAAACAAAAAGCAGCTTACTCTTAAAATCATTAATTATATTCGTGGAAATGGCTTAACTAAATGGATTTATTTTGCTTATGTGTATTCTTTCTGTAACGTGATTTTCTCTTCCCTGAATTATTTTGGATACTGTGTTGGTAGTAGAGTTACCCTTAGAGTATGACTCGAACAGGTGGTTTATAAAGGTGAGAGAGGTGCAACTGTGTCAGTTTGAAATCACATTTTATTGCCTGGACCCGGGCCTGCATCAGCTCAGCCACAGAGCTCCCAGTGTCGATTTTCAGACCGTTTTTCTTGTTAATTTCCATCCCATCAGCCACTGAAACTGATGTAAAGACAAGACTGGAGAAGCAGAAGAGTAAAACAGAGATCACTTGTGTGTGGTGAATCATGAAGCCACTCTGGGGGAAATTGGTCAGATTCTGGCTGTAAATTAGGGGTAAAAGAAGGAAATTGACAGGTTTGTTGGAATGCTTTCCTGTACAGTTCTGATGTGGGTTTTCTTCTGTGTTACTTATCCACATCAAGATAAAGACATTTAGGGCTTAGGCTTTGTTGCAAATTGATGGTTTCTGTGCCAGTGTGTAACTACCTTATTCATTTTTTTCTTGCAGAGTCAACTGCTCATTTTATTTCAAAATTGGAGCTTGTCGCCATGGAGACAGATGTTCTCGGTTGCACAACAAACCAACATTTAGCCAGGTTTGTTTCCCCTTTTTTCTCTTTCTTGTGGAAATATACTCTGGCTTCTTTAAAACATAGATTCTCAGATACAAGTGAATAATTACCAAGCTCCAGATTAATTAGTTCAGTTCTAGCCCCAGTTTATCTGGGTCTTTGCTTTTTTTTTGGGGGTATTCCATTTACTTCTCCCAGCATTTCTAATTATCTCCTGTCACCCTTAATGGCTGCAGGAAGCGATGCTGTTGTAAGCTTGCCTGTAGTAGAGACCAACCAGTGCTAACCTTCAGGTGAGTGTGCCTTCTCAGTGGTGTTCAGGCACTTAAACCCTCCCAGAGTTCTTAAACCTCAGACAAAGGCAGCTCATTCCACCTGTCCCAAAGGTGGGAACTTCAGCCTTTTATGCATAAAATAGAAGAACGCTAATTAGTGAATAAAAGTGACTCATCTGTCATTACACTTGCTCTCTGAGCCAGGCTCTTAAGTTTCAAGAGTGACTTGCATACTTCCTTTGAATGTGGAAGAAATGGTTAATGAGAGCAACTTGCCTGGTTGCCGAGGGTGAATTGTCAACTGGCATGACAGATTGTTTAGTCTTTGGCTCATGATGTGTGACTGCATGTCTGCCAGAAACAAAAATAAATTTGAAAAGGTGCAGGGAGCGACAGGATTTTCATTGTTGTTATTATCATGAGCTGTACAATAGTCACAAATTACATTCCTGGAGAAATGTATTTTTTTCCTCTTTCTATCAATGCTGATTGTCAAGGCACACAGATGAATTTCTTTGGGAATTTTGTACATGAGCAACAGTGCCTTTGATAGTTACTGCACTTTTCAACTGCAGTAGTTTTAAAACTACAGAGAAACAGTTCACATAACAGCAGAGTCTTCTGCAAGTTCATTTCATCTGCTTAGGAGCAGAGTTGATGAGAAATGTGAGCTGATTCTGGTTTGGGGAGAAATTAGGGAGGGGAGTACTATCCATGTGACAGGTTCAGAGCCAGGATCACCAAGGTAAACTGTGAGTGGGCAGGGGAACTTCTGGGGGAGAATCTCAAGTTTTCTGGTGGATAGGGACTTCCATTACTTAAGCAACAAAAACACCTCTTTGCTTCTGGGATTTTAAAATTCTGTAATGCAGATATCGTATTTCAAATGAGTATTGTCCATTTTCAAAACTATCCCATGTTGCTGACCTACATGGAGCACAAGCTGAAGTGCAGTTGGTTATTAAGAGACCTAAATTTAGGTCATTGACTATGGAAAATATTCCTAAAGCAGAGAGTTTCTACAGTAGTTGTCTTTTAAGTTTAAAAAAAACCAAAAAACCCTACAAAAACCCCCACAACTCTTACATCTTTTTTTAACCAATAAAAGTTGGTTTGCAACTACAGCTTTCTGTCAGAGCAGCCTTCAGCTTTGCTTTAGGCTCTGCTTAGCAATGCCAGCTGAAGCGTGTCAGCAGGGCACATCCCATTCACCCAGGGATGTCTGGGGCTGCACAGCCTCCTACTGGCAGCTGTGCTGTGACATCTCCCAGCTCCCCGGCGCCGTGTGGGGTCTGCAGAAATCCTTATCTGTGTGCAGGTTGACAATCAGCTGTGATAGAAAACAGAGAGGAGATCCTGCTAATGGGAAGTTACCAGCACAATGTTTTAACCTTGTGCAGCTCTCGCTGGTGCAGCTGCTTTACAGAAGAGCTGTGTTAGGAAAGGTCACACAATCCAGGGTGATCAAATTACCCCCATCAGCAGAAACACCCTAACGAGATGCCTGTTCCTGGCACTCTCCGGCTGTAGGCTGAAGCATAGGTAGTTTAAACCTGGGCCACAAAAGCTTTGGTTGGTATGGCTGGACCCATAATAAAACAAGCGTGTGGTTTTAAATGTGATGGTACACTTGTATTTTTTCACATGTTAAATGGGTAGCATATGTAGGTGTGACATTGCTGGTCCTCTGACTTCTTAAAACTCTGAATTCTTACTGTGACTAATAATAATAATGTCTAAGCTAAAGTTACTTGGGGATTGCCATTCATACTGACTAACATTGAGCTTGTGTTTTAAGTAATCAAATCTCAATTTTTGAGCTGCTTACAGTGATATGGACGTTTGGAATTTTTTTGTAATATTAGTTTACTAACTTAAACATGGTTTGTTTTTTCAGACAACTTGATTTTAAGAAGAACGGTACAAATGTAAGGTTTCAAGTCTGCCTGGGCTAATTCTTCAAGTAAAAAGCAGAAGGGCTAAAAGGATATTGTCCTTATTTGAAGGATCGGAAACATGTGAACCTATGATGCTATTATATTATTTAAACAGAAATTCCACCAAGAAAACCCTGATGCACAAAACGAGATGTAGCAGTTGCCTAAAGGCCTTAGGGTCTGGTGTAGCATTTTGGACACTGTGGCATTATCTATTACATGCTGTGCACATAACACTTATTTTTTTTTTCCCCTAGACTTGCAGTAGTGAATCTGGTCTCAAAAGTTTAGGCATCTCCAGAATACCTCGTGTGACATTTTAGGTTGCTGGGCCTCACACCTCCCATTTTGAGGCTGGCTGTTGAGACAAACGCAGCTCTTTCTTGGTGGTTAATTAAAACTGTTTTCATAATATGATGGTCTGGATACAATTTTGGAAGATACTCTGCAAATACAAAAGGAAGTCTTAAGGATAAAATATGACTTTTAGCTGTTTGCAAACAAGTTGTCTCTTTGCAATTGTCTATTATATGCACAGCAGCCAGTAGAATTCCCCTTTTTATTTTTTTTCCCCGCAGACCATCTTGATTCAAAACATCTATCGTAACCCCCAAAACAGTGCACAGACGGCTGACGGCTCACACTGTAAGTCCCACAGTTGGAGAAATTTTTTTAAAGAATGGTGTTAAAGAGCCCACTCCTAATTATGATAAAATAATGTTGGCTTCTGAGCTGCTGACATAAAGCTGTTGCAAACAGGACAAGTGACGGAACTCTTCTTGCGCACAGATCAAGAATTTGTGGAATGTGTGCAATTCTGAGTGCAGAAAGGGCTGCACAAATTGGACTTGATGCAGATTCCCTTTTGTGTTGCAAAGTGAAGCTTGGTTGCTTGGTAACACTGCATTCTTTTGAAAGGGTTAAACTGCAGACATTTCACAAATTCTTGATTAAACACAAAAAAAAAAAAATAAATAGGTATATATGTACGGTAAGTCCCAAAACTGGGTTTTCTTTCATCTTAACTTTTTAGGAAAATGGAGATTTCATGTTATGCTCTAATTATTGTATTACTTCCTTTCCTGGGATTTTGCTACTAAGCAGCCATTCAGCAATACCAAATTAAAATTATTATGTTTGTAATGTGTCTGCTGCATTTGGATACCACCTATTTTCAGAGCTATCTGAAATCATGCAAAACCCCTCTATAGTAATATTGGTGAATGGAGTGAAATTAAGAATACAATAATGGAGTATCATGAGATCTCTATTACTTTACAGTGTTAGGTTGATATAGAAAGGTCACCAGCTAAGTGCAAGTTCTCCTGCTTGGGAGAGAATAACCACCTCTCTTTCAGCACAGACTCGGCTAAAGCGACCCTAAAGGAAACCAGTTTCTTGTTAAAATTATTTTCCATAATATAAAGTTGTTGCGTTTTGTATTTCAGACCATTGCCCTCTTGAACATTTACCGTAACCCTCAAAACTCTTCCCAGTCTGCTGACGGTTTGCGCTGTAAGTTCATACAAGTTCCTTCACTGGTTCCCTGGGCTTGATTGTCAGAGCTCAGTGTCGACTTAAACTGGTCTGCCATTTTAGTTTAACAGATCAAACTGACCACGTTTCGTTACATGTGTTCAAAACAAACACAAAAAAAAACCAAAAACCAAAAAAAAACCCAACTTTTTTTTTGACCCACTATCTTCCTCCCTACTCCCAAAACTATGGGGGAATCTGAATACCAACTTTAATCAAAAAGGGTTAAAATTGTACTTCCCCTGTGAAGCAGTGTTGGTTGCACTGCTTTCTTCCTGTCACCTCTCTCCCTGCCAGTTGCCTGCATCCTAGGAATGGTTTTCTGTATGTTTTGTGCTATCCATTAGGTTCCACTGTCGGAAAGAGCAGGACAGTGACACATTGCCTTCATTCAGAACAAATGTCCTGCTCTGTAAATGTTAAGAGAACTTGAACTGAAACTTTTCAGAATGCATGCATAAATTTGTCCTGGGTTAATGCAGCTTCCATTTAGGGAGCGCACTTTGGAAGAACACACCATGACTGACTAACCCCTTCTGGCAGCTGTCCTTTTTGGATGGGTGCACGCTTAAAATTATTTCCATACTTTGAAAATTCAAATTCTAATGCCATTTGGCATATATACCTAAGACAAGTATTTTTTAAAGTACTTTTGAGGAGGAGAAGGCATTTGAGTATGGTATGAAGTAATTAAATTACTCCTCCTGAGATAGAAATGGGCATAAGCAAACACTCCTCCTGTGAGACTGGCAGCAGTTAATGCCCAGGATTGTTGATCGGCGATTAACTGATTTATCATTGTAATTGAATCATCGATATTAAAATAAGATTTAAAAAAAAAGTTTTAGAACCAAAAAAGGGTCGGTGTTCTTTTCTAACTAATCTTTCTTGTTGAAGTGAGTATTTACTGTGTGGTAATAAAGCTTTGTTTGGCTATTCTTTTTTTTTTCTTTTTTTGACTGTTGGTTTATAGACCAGTTCAGATTAGTTACCAGCATTTGATTAGAAGTGCTCTGTGAATCGGCCACTAACTTAAAAGTCAACACTATCTCTCTTGCTTCTGAAAGGAATAATGGCTCTATTATGTAATTTGTGGTTTTGTCACACAATCAAGCTGGACATGTAAATGAACTGTGTCATTTTGTCTAGATGCTTGACCAGTTCCGTTGGTTTGTAGGCGCTCTCCTTGCAGCTGCTTAGTAGTTAACACTGTTTCAGTAGACCAAAACATTTCTGGTTGGGTGTTTCCACTGTCTCCCTGAACTCTCAATGCGCTGGTAACTAATTTGCACAGAGTTACAGCAGTTTGGTCTGTGGAGCTGTTTAGATTTACAGCTGCAAGAGTCCTGCACAGATCCTCCAGTGTTGTAAATGCTGGTATCCAGCTCTAGTTTGTTGTGACAAGCGAGTAGCTGTGTGCCAGAGCCTGACTGTACCTCCTGGGGTAGAGCTGGAGCTCTGCAAGCAGTAGGTTTGCTGAAACTCCTGGCTCCTTGGTTTTTGATATTTGTCCCTACTTAAGTATTGCATGTATTTTAAATGGATAACTTGGGTAGCTATTTAATGCCTTGTCATTGTTGCTTAACTGTCTTCCTTTCTATTGCCGTCGTAGAGGATTAACCTTAGTTTGGAACAGCAGTAGTTTTTCTGAGTATTTTAATTAGTAATTGGGCTTCTTATGGTTCAGATACCATTAGCCCTGGAATATGGATGTTTGTAAAGCCTGTGCATATGTATACCTCCCACTTTAGAAGGTCATTGAAGTAGTCATTAACTAACTGTTGCCTGTGATATCCTAATTTGACAAAAAAAAAAATTTAGCACTTGTCCACCTGGTAAAAAGTAGTTATTCCCACTGAGGCTCCCAGAGCCCCTGTCTGATACCTTTAGAAACAAAACAAAAAAATCCCTAGGTGTTAGTAAGCTGTTATCAGTGATGTTGGCAGAACCTTGGGAATATAGTTAAGTATTAAACTGCCTAGAATTACTGGTTTAATGTTTGATACTCCTTATTTTGCTATAATGGGAGATAAGAAATTTCTTAAAAGCAAACACGTCTCAAATGCAGAAACTCTGTCAGCCTAAACTATTAACCAAATGCCCCTTAACCTCTTGTGGAGGTGAGCTGGGTGGAAGAACAGGAACTGCAGTTCCAGAGAGCGTGGCTGGTTAATTTTAGAGCCTTTGAAGAAAAATGTAAAGTTTGTCCAAGTGGTAATACTAGCCAAAATTTTTTTCATACCAGCCTGAAAAAGAATAAACTCAGCTTTATTGGCTCAGTTTCTTGTCTTTCACATTCTGTTAACTAAGCCGGTCTGGTTTGTAATTTTAAACACTAGCATATTTTTCTAGCATAAAATGCAGGGTTTGTTGTAAAACTGCTCTGCTTGATCTTAATAAACCACTTAACTGCTGAAGAGCTAATCTAATGGCTTTAATGTATACAGCTTGTTTAAAGTGCTGTAGACTGGAAGAAATAAATGGAACTCATTTTTATACATTTAATGCTTTGAGAAATAAGCCACACTTACGTTGGGTTTTGTAGCAGCGGGCAAGCAGCACTCGTTTTTGAAGTCCAGCTTGTAGCATGAAAATAACAACTGGAATATAAGGCTGGCTTGTCTTGCACTGAAAGGTGTTCTGCAGGACTACAGAAAAATAAAGGGACGCTCAAAGTAGAAAATGGCTCTCTGTTGCAAAGCATTGAGGGCACTGAGAAAAGTGTGTCATTTCAATGATTATTTTCAGCAAATAAAAAAAAATTCTGAGCTATTTTACATTGTGAGCTCTGAAAGTCCAGTAGATACGCTAGAGAAGTAGGCATAAATTTCTGCCTTAAAGTAGAGGAATACTAAATTTTAGTAGTATTTTACGATATGAAATTGTAACAAAGCACTTGCCTTCTGTTTAGGTAAAATTGTTGGTAATTAGAGAGTGGGACTATACATTAAGTTTCAAGTGATATTTCAGAGTAATTCTTTTCCCCTTTAAATTTGTGGCATACAACTTTGGCTCTGATTAAAACTTACTTTGATTTGATCATACCAATGTAATATTTTGACAGATACTTTGGGGACTCAAAGCTCTTCACACATCCTTATTTTGCAATATTCCTGTTAGTTAGCTCCATGCTATATGGTGTCTCTCATGCTCCAGATGGCCTCTCTAGATTGTTTTGTAGTTTGATCAAAATCTCCCCTTCCTGCTTGGCAGGCTCTAATCGATCTGACTCTTTGACTTTTGCAGGTGCTGTGAGCGATGTTGAGATGCAGGAACATTATGATGAGTTCTTTGAGGTATGTAAAGGTGCATTACAGCATCCCTGGATTTGTCACCACAGATAATTAAATGGGTGTAGTGGATAGCACAGATAGATTCAGGAAAAAAACCAACTTATTTCCTTGGGTGTTCCTATAAAACATACAGCTTTGTATTAAATATTTCCTGGTGTAACCATTGGTTAGTTTGACCTTAATTGGAGTGCTTGAAATAGTCTTTGTTCAACATCAACAGCTTAAGTGACATAGCATTTTGATTGTATAATCTCCATTTTTATAAATGTTACATATTCTTAATTATTTGTATAAAAACAAAGTACCTGAAGCTGGCATCAGGGTTTCTGTGTTGTGTTTTCAGTGCATCCTGTGTATTCTGTAAATGCTGTGTGTGTTTTCCATAGGTTTTACTCGTATCTTGGTAGTGCTGTGCTTACAGATGGCCAAGAAAGTATTCATTTTAAACCCCAAAATGTTAAAATAATCAAGTGGTCTTGCTTTTTTCCAAGGAAGGTCTTTCTTAGACTTACTTAGAGGTAGATGCAATATTTCTGTACTTACAAGTAACGTGCTGCAAACTTGTGCTGGGTTGCTTTGTGCTTAGGAGGTCTTCACAGAAATGGAGGAGAAGTACGGCGAAGTTGAGGAGATGAACGTTTGTGATAACCTTGGAGATCATCTAGTTGGAAATGTATACGTAAAGGTAGGATGAAGAGATGTTCATGCAGTCAGGAGGGGTGGTGGTCATTGGTTTAGAATTTGAAAAACTACTGTGTGATTGTAGATTTCATTTTGCTCTTCAGGAAAGCTCTTCAGTATATAAGCTACTCTCCAACTTCACAATTTAGAGTAAAAATGTTAAAGGAATCCAAAAGAAGCTTGAGAAGCTTTCTTGAAAGTCAAAATACATGTAACTTTTAGAAACATTAATTTTTTGTTTATTTTACATAGTTATAAGCAGTCACCACTACTGGACTGTTTAGTTTGGCAGGGTTAATGTGGGCTCTGTCTTAGCATCATGCTGTCCTTTAAGCACATCAGTGTCAGAGAGGTTTTATATGCCACAGGAGCAATAATTTTCTAACTTCCCAGTTAAACACCATATATGTGACCATGTTAGATTTGGCAGTAGCTCGGTGGTTCAAGGTGCTAACTGGAGCACTTAGGTTTAACTTTAAAAAGTCATTGGTATCTCTTGAATAATGAGTACAAAGTTGTCACCTGCAGAAATTTTACTGTGTGTTCACAGTGCGGGGGAGGTGTGAGAGAGTTCCTTGGAATATTTTGGCAATACTTTCCCTCAGCTGGAAAGTATTTTCACACCTGGAATTCTTGACTGTGTATGTCATAATCAGAAAAAAAAAAGTTGTTTAAAAAAAATTAGCTGTGAAAAGGCATTTCAAATTTAAATTTTACACTCATCATAAAACAGGATCTGTTTTTTGTAAACTCTCATTTAAATGAATGCGAGCTCCAGTTTTTATATAAATTTCGCTTAAATGTTTGAAAAAATGCATTACATCAGGAATATGTTGCTCCAGAAAGTATTTGTAAGCATTCTCTTGGTTCAAAGCTGTACTAAGGAAACACAGTATCTTGTATTGACTAACTTTCCCACTTGAAAGACCAAACAGAGCATAATGAAGAGGAAAATCAATGTTTTGATTAGCCCTTGAGTCCCAGCTAATGAAAAGCTGACATATTTACCCTTGATTTGATGGACTGTCCAAGAAATCTGAAGTAGCTTCTAATTTCATTACGAGAACCCTGAGCCTCAGATATCACACAACTGATTTGGTAGGAATCTTTTATCTCCTCCTGTTGCTTCTCTGAAAAGGCTGGTTTTGCTTTCAGTTCCGCCGTGAAGAAGATGCCGAGAAGGCCGTGATCGACCTGAACAATCGCTGGTTTAACGGGCAGCCCATCCATGCCGAGCTCTCCCCTGTGACTGACTTCAGAGAGGCCTGCTGCCGTCAATACGAGATGGGGTAAAGCAGGGCCTTCTCTTGCCTTTGACAGCGGGGAGGGAGGGCGCTTGGCTCTGGATTTCATGTAGCTGAGTGCAGGAAGAAAACCACTTCAGGGACCAGTAGTGTGGAGGACTGCAGTGAACCTCTTGACTGCTGCCATCTTTTGGGGGTTTTCTCCTAGAAGTGCGGCAGTGTCAGTAAACAATGCTCGTAATATACTGTGTTTAGTATCAGAGGTGTTGATGTCTTAGCAGGTGGAGCTGGGAGGTCTAACTGTGCCTCTTGAATTCTGTTTCAGAGAGTGTACACGAGGAGGTTTCTGCAACTTTATGCATTTGAAGCCCATTTCTCGAGAGTTAAGGCGCGAGTTGTATGGGCGGCGTCGTAAAAAGTAAGTTTGTTTTTAAATGCTACTAAAACAAGTAATTTAAGGATCAGTTGCTGAAAAAATCTGAAGGCAAATCTTTAAACTTGTGCCAAGCGCTCTTGTTTTTTCTGACGCGTTTCTGACACGTGCCAAAGGGCATCAAGTCAAGCTGGCAAGTGGCCAGTTTCCAACAAAGGATTAGGGCTCTAAAAATATGGTGCTTCTTGCTCTGCAGTGCTGTGGATTCTGAAGGTTGGTGTGGAAGGCAGGGTTCAAGGAGAAGACTCACTGAGTTACTGAAGACATAGGCCTACCTGTTCATATCTCCAAATTCTAAAGTGTACAGATGGACATGACTTGGGAGAAGTTGCTTTATGCTTCTTCTGTTATATTTTCTTCTAAATGTGTTTGCTCATGGCCTTTGTTAGATGCAGGCTACTTGGCCAATGGGCATTTTTGGTAGCAGATAGGCAGCTTTCAGCATTCTGTGCAGTCAAGCATATCTGTGGATTGTACTCAGGACCCAGCCTTATTTGCCTTAACTGTTAGTGGTGAAATGTTGTAGCTGGTATTCTTTTCTTACTGTTAATACCAGCCAGTCACTGTATGGAGCTCGCTTTTAGCTTCACAGTGTGTCCCTCGATAGGAATTCCCAGTAGGAGAAAGGAGAAGTAATTTCACTTAATGGTAGAAAATAATTGATAAAGACATTTTATTATGTATTAAATTATTCATTTATTGAGGTACCTTGCAGAAAGGCTTTTACCACTGCTGTTGCTATGATGGTTCACTTGGAACTGGATTCAATCTGGTTGCATTTAAGACCTTGTTATTTGGAATAGGCCTATAAAATTTTTGATCTTGCTTTTTTATAGAGTATGATTTTTGTAGATTTCTGTCAATCACACAAGGAGCCTGGGATTGTGAACATGTTTCTCCTGTAAACATCTCTTAATTGCCAGTGTTTCAGAATCTGAGGATGATTTTAACTTCGGAAAATACAGATTGTGTTGCTTAGCCACATGTATTTGTGGCTAAGTACATTTTTCATACATTTGAATGCTTTATGAAAAAGACCAAGTGTGTTTTTTATAGTAACCTTTTGGTCACTGTTACAGATCTGGAACTCTCAGGTTCAGTAATGCTGATTGGTAGTCGCTGTGATAGCAGTATGTTCTGGGTGGTTTTAGCTCCCTTCCTGGATTTATCAACCTAAGAGGCAGGGAAGATGATTTGGCAGTGCTCGTGTCCTGGGGGGGTAGAAATCATGTAGAGAGAGCAATAACAGAGAACTGGATTGTAATTGCTAATTAATGCAATTGATTTAATACAAGTGGACTTAGAAGCAGCTGTAGGCTTTTGGTGTGTGTTGCTAGGAGCTATTCCTGTCTGCCAAAGCAGGTGTCCCCTTCTCCTGCTTTAAATAACAGCAGTGTCACCGTGTCTCTCCTTAGGGTTTGCACATCCATTGTAAGAGGTGACTGCAGGGAGTTCTTGTACCTGTTTGTGCTGACTCCCAGCATGAAATTTGGGCAGTTTGCAAATACATTGGGCTTTGCAGCCCAAGTGCCAATTAACCAATCCTTCTAATGACACGCCGCCTTTCTTCTCCCTCATCACTCCCATTGTTAATTACGTGTTCTGTAAGTAAATCCCTGCCTGGATGAAACAATAAAATGTCCAAACTCTCTTTGAAGGCATCGATCCAGGTCGAGGTCCCGTGAACGCCGGTCTAGATCCAGAGATCGCGGCCGTGGAGGCGGAGGAGGAGGAGGAGGCGGCCGCGAGCGGGACAGGAGGCGGTCAAGGGATCGTGAACGATCCGGTCGATTCTGAGCCATGCCATTTTTACTGTATGTCTGCTAGAAAGTGTTGTAGTTTGACCAAACAAGTTCATAATGACATTTTTTTTAAAGATGGGCTTCTGAATAAAAAATTTGTAGTGATACAGTATTCTTTGTGTAACTTGTTTCTTGTGGGGGGAGTCTTTTTAACTGTCATTCCTCTATCTTGACAAATACCTGGATAAGTCTGCCTGAGGGAAAGGTGGTAAATGTATTGGAGGAGCGCCAGTTCTGGTTTGGGTTTTTTTTTAATTTTATTCGGGTATAATTTGAACTGTTGATGAAAATGTGTGTGTATATAATATAAAATATTATATACATAGTAAAAATAATATACTGCTTAAGAAACAGTTACTCACATAAGTTTCCCTTTTCTGCTATGCTGTCTGCTTACTTAGGTTAGTTTAGGCACATTTAAGAGGAAGGCTGTGCGAAATGCATTTATTTACTGAGTAGAAACGCTTAGTTACAAAAATGTATGTTTGTTTGTTACCAGAAGTCTGTGCTCTGTCTATCAATGTGACTGTGGCATTTACAATAAATCCAATTTCTTGGTGTAAAATCTAAAGCCTATTTTCTAAGCACTCTGGAGTAGTTGAGTTGCTACTCCTGGCTGCCTATTTTCTAAGCACTCTGGCATAGTTGAGTGGCTGCTCCTGGCTGTGCCAGAGTTCATAGTTCAGGTTTTTATAATTCTTGACTAAACTCCTTTCTTTAGCTGGAAAGAAAGTTGCCTTGTGCAGTGTGGAAAAAGATAATATTTTTATTGCAATGATTCATAATAGGCAGGTGAGGTTTTTATGAAAAAAAAACCACCAAAATTATGCTCCATGCGACATAATAGAGAAATGCTATTGAAGGAAATGCAAGGATCAAATTTCTTAACAGACTTTTTTATTTCTAATCTATGCTCTCTCACCTGTCATTTAATAAAAAGCATTTTGTCAGCATTCAAGGTGATAGATAACTAATTGGATGCTAGTGGAAAATAAATCTTATTTCCACCTTTCTGATAGTCTGGAGCGTGATGAAAGCTAATGGACAGATGGCAGTTCCTTCACAAATACTTTTTTTTTTTTGATCTTGAATTGCTCAATCACTGAACATTGTAGGTTGTGTCCCAAAGCATTAAAGCTCCAGTGGAAATATTGGCATTCTGAGAGACAGTTTGTACAATGGTTGACTTGCAGTTTCACCTCATTCATGTCTGCTTTTATTCAAAGTGTAACATAGCAAGAAGTTTTGGCCATTGATCATATTTCTGCAAAATGGAACTGTGTGTACACAAAGCTACGCAACAAAACACCGCTTTCCAGTGGGGGAGAGAATGTGCTAGAGCTTCCTTCGTTCTGAGCCAGATTGCTAAATGATAATTCTGCTCCTTGGTGATTCTTTTTTAAAAATGGAAATAGGATACGGATGCATCACATAGTCGGGTGATTAACAAACCAGCTTCTTTCTGCCTCAAGTATAAAACCATTTTTCTTACTGGAACTTGGAAAACAAAACAATATCAAAAAAAGAGCTTTTCTAAATTAATCTGCTTTGCTTCTTAAACTAAATTTTTGCACCAGTTCAATTTGAATTTTTTTTGCTCCCACTGGATGGTTTGGCTAACCAGACTTTGGAACTTTTGGTGTGCCAGGACCCTTTTTGAAGAAATATCACTCAAGCAGTGAAGCCCATCTCCACATGATGTTTTGTTGTAAGTACATAAATCAAATGATGCTTTGCTGGAAGAAACTGAGCAGTGCCTGCCATTAAATGACTGAGATGAAATGTATTTCTGCTGGGCATTAGGAATTTCACGTTGCTAATTTAGTTCTTAGAGTTTACAGGATATTAATCCAGTTCCATATTTCTCTTAAGTGAGATTCAGGATTATTGGTGAGCTAATTTAAATCTCAAACTACAAAAGGTGAGGATAGTTTTTGGTTTTTAAACAGCATCTAATACATTGTGGATAGTTTTTAAAAGGTTTAAGATTTGCTCTATAAAGCTAGTTTAAAAGTTAGTTGTTCTACAAAGTTAGTTTAAAACAAGTAAAAATGTGTCCCTGTAATGGCTTTAATCTGTTAATCTAAATCCTGTTTCACTGCAGGTATATTTTTGCATGAACAGATAGTGGAGGGTGGATTTTTCTGTCTCCCCTATTACAATTTTACTGAAGAAAGCATTCTAGAATTCTACCAAATGTATAATTTTGTGATCTGATTGCACGGCTGCCTAAAAATCCCCCAATTAACTGGAATATGTTGGAATGGGCAATGAAAGCAGTGGATTTTATGGGATACTCCAATGGGTGCCTAGTGACAGCATTCAGCACATAAACTCAGCTCATGACATACCTTGTTAGGCTCTCCTTTTGAGACTGTGCTACCAGTAAAATTCATCAAATCTGAAATTTAAACTGCACCAGTTTGGTTAAACATTTACACCTGACAGACCCAAGTGTTGGTTCACCAATACAAACCAAGTGGAAATCCTACCTCCCCCTTCTCTTGTTGCCCACAATGTCTTTTAAGATTTGTTTTTCCCCCTCCTCCCCAAGGTTCTTCTCAAATATTTCATTGTTGACTCTTCTGTTGAACAGTGGATCTTAATTTATGGAATTCCTTTACCTCAAATAAGTGACAGCATACAGGATTTTCTGAAGTCTGAGTCAATTAGGTTGAAACTGTTAATCCCAAGTGGCTTTCTCTTTGTATTTGGCTCTTATTCTGTGAAAATGCTGCTTGTCCATGAATATGATGTATGTTGAGACTGTAAAACCAAATGGAGAAAACTTGTTCAAAATAAAGCCTTTTTTTTATAAGAATCTGACAAAAATTATCCCTTTCCTTTAGATTGGATGCCGCTCTCTAAATATCTAGTGAGGACATAGACTAAAGTTTCAAATTCTTATATCTTAAACTATTTTTTTAGCCGTTCTTTGCCTTCTGTTTTTCAGAGCTGGTGAAGCATCTCTTCAGCTGAAACAACCCCAGGCTCTCCATATTTACATGATCGAGTTGGATTTTTAAGAGTGCATCTTGGGGTTAGGAGTTGGGGAGGGTTGGTTTGGGTTCTTTCAATTGATGAAGCTTTTGGTTAGGCTGTTAAGGTGAGGAAGAGCCTGCAGATTTCTGTTGTGGTGGTGTGCAGAGGACAAGAAAGCTCATTTTTACAGAAGGAATGTGTTCAATTGAAAAACTAGGTAATCAAAGGGGGTCGTGGCATTTTAAAGATGATTCTTCCTGGCGTTGCACCATTCAGGCTGCAAAATTTTGGGTGCTAACAATTGTACATCAGCACCTTAAACTGAATCTGTTGTCCTTAATACGTTAGAAGTGAAACTGCTTTCGTGGCAGCTGGGGAGGCTGTGGGTAAATAATTTCATCCTCCAGACACTGCTCTACTGAAGAGTCCCTAAAAACAGTCCTGGTCAGGAGAAGTTGCAGCTGAAAAGCAGAGTTGGGCTGGTGTTTTCTTTTTAGCTGGTAAGGAAGTAATGGCTGAGTGGCAAGGCTGTCACAGAGGAGAATATTTGTAGCTGAATTTATCACTTACTGCAAGGCTGGAGCTGAGCTGTGTTACTGTACAGTCTTACCCTGGAGCAAATGGATTTCAGTTTTAAAAAAAATACCAAAATTACATTCAGATGTCTGTAGGAAAAAATTAATGTGTCTCCACATTGAATTGATGCGTGATGCTTTCTAAAGCTATCCACAAGTATTTCAGAATTCATCCAATTCACTGTTTTTTTTTTTTTATGAAGCATAGAATAATCTGAGTTAGAAGGGACCTTAATGACCAACCCCCATCATGGGCAGGGACACTTTCCACTAGACCAGGTTGCTCAGAGCCCCTTCCAGCCTGGTCTTGAACACTTCCAGGGGCAGGGAGTGCACAACTTTCTGGGCAACCCGTGTGGCCCTGTCAGTGGTGAAAGTGTCTCCAAATTGTTCTTACATTTTGTGATTTTCATTGTGTTAAAGGCACTTGTATAGAAAATTCAGCAAATCTCCTCAGCTATGTAGACAGTCCCTCCTTGTCAGCAATATGCTCATCAGCCAAAATCTTCTGATCCCGTTAACCCTTCACGTTTCATTTTTCACAAAATTAGAACCTTAGCAAGAAGGGCCACGAGCAAGAGGCCAGCACAGTCCCACCCTGCAGTCCTGTGGTTCTCCAGCAGCAGACCTGCCTTAGCAGCTCCCTGTTTCCCAGCTGATGCTTTCTGCCAGGAGTGGCGTTAATTCAATTGATCTCAAGTTTCAACTGTAAATTGGATGTGTGGGATCGGGTGCAAGGGCGGCAGCCAAGAGCCCAGGTCAGCTGCCAGCAGCCTGGCTCCGGTAGCCAGCGGCTCCTTTGAGGTATCAAAGGCAGGAGGGGGCAGGGTGTGCTTATCTCTGATTATCTCTGACTGTTCAGATGCAAGCAACTGCTTCTTGGTGCTCTGCTGAGGATCGGGTTGGTACTTCTGCATAATTTGTGTTGTTTGGGTGTTTGCTTTCCACGAGATTGTTTTTACAGGACAACTGATGAAGTGGTGGGATGTGAGTGAGGGGTGGGCAGCAGCTTGTGCGTGTGATCCAAGTGCCTTAGCAGCATTCTTCCAGCTGTTCTCCCTAGGAAGGATAAATACTGTGATCCAGAGGTTCCTTTGGGACAAACCTGTGTGTTAATGACAGACGTCTGCAGAACACTGTTTTCCCAAGCACTGCAGGGCTCTTCTAGCTCTGCACTTCCACAACTGCAAGTGTAGTTAAGTCTGGAGGGAAAAAAAATTTAGTTTCTGCTCTGGTTGAGCAGCGAGACAAAGTGGGGTGAAAGGCAGCAGGCAGCAGTGGAGTCTCCCTGCCTCCTTGTTTTTCAGGGAAAAGCCTTTCGTCTGCCAGGCTGAGGCCTGCTGTGCTTTTGCCAGCACCCGGCTTCATTTCAAGTCTTGCTACCTATTCAGCTGAATATTGGATGTGTTTCAGATCCTTCTCACTGTCTTCCTGGAGCTGTCTGGGATTCTGGCCAGGCAGAGGAAGGGAGGGAAGGAGCTGCTCCCACTGCAGGCTCTGCACCAGCCTGCTCCTGGGCCTGGGGGCTGGGGGAAGAGCCAAGGGGAGCCCTGCTCCTCCCTTCTCTGCCACCCATTTCCTTGAGAGCTAATGCTGCTCCTGCCTATAGAGAAATGAGAGAGAACCTCACTGATCAAAACAGTCCTGCATCTTCCATCATCCTTTTTCCTTCCTTTTCAGTGACCATGCAAAATGTTTGCTCCTGTGTTGTAGGAAAAAAGTCCTGGAGAGAGGAGGTGATAAAGGGACTCTAGGCAGGACACGAGGAACTGATTTCTGGACGAAGCACTTGTGGAGAGTGAGCAGTCAGCCCTTACTGCCTTGTGGATTGCATGCAACATTAATTATTGCAATGCTGGACTGAAGATGGGCGAGGGAAATTCCAAAGTCTCACCAGAATTTCACCAAGTAACAGTCTCGTGAATGTCTGGGCCATTTTTTTCATTCTGCAAGGGTTTAACTTGTTATATTTTACCCTTTCATGACCACAATAAAGAGACATTAAATTGCCTTCCTTGCTCAGCCTCTAAGGAGGCCAGTCTTTGGTCTTTTGAACAGCCCTGGGATTCTCAAGCACATGTGTGGTGGCAGCTGTTACACCTCACCAAAAAAACATCTTCAGCAAAGGGAATAGGCCTGCAGTGCAGAGCAAGCAGCAAATTACATTATTTCCCCTTGTAGTACTTGTAGCTGATTTGAGCAAGGTTTCTGAGAGTCTGTTTTCTCTTCTCTGACAACTTCACTTCTTTCACTCTTTACTCCGGGCCCGTATTTCTCTCTACAACTTCTCGTGTTCCCCAGGCCACGTCACACATGGGCCACGTCATTCCAGGTGGGACAAGGTACCTCCCCAGGCACATGGGTGCTGGGAGCGCCATGTGTCCTGCAGGCTGGATCCCTGTTTGCTTAACCCTGTATGATGTTTGCTTTTTACACAACAGCAGGGCCTTGTTGACTCACGTTGAGCCTGCCTGGCACTGTAGTCGTCCCTTCCACTCCACACAATTCCTGTCCAGGTAATGGCCACTCAAGCAGATTATTCCTCCTGCCTGGCTGCAAAATTTAGCACTTGCCCTTATCGGCCACCTTCCTATTTCACTTTCTTTCCTTATTTTTCCGTCTGCCGAAGATCATTTGAAATATGGTTCTGTCCAAATTGTGGCTTATCCCATGCAGTTAAAATAAGGAGTGATCCTTTTTGGGCGGTGCTTTCCTCCCTTTGCATAAAAACATTTCCATGAACTTGTGCAATAGGCTTCTGCTCTCCCTTCCCAAAAGAGCTCTGGGGATCACCAAAACTCCATTGGCTCTTTTGGCGACTTCAGTTGCTGCTCACAAAAAGCCTCCTCCACTTGATCTCCTCCTTCGGTGGTCTTGCCACAACAGCATTTACCTTTTTCTCCCCCTCTCTTTGATCACTGACTGGGCTTCTCCAAGGGGTTCCTCTTCTTGACCTTTCAGTCTTCAGCATGTCTGCTCGTCACTGATACAACAAACATCATTCTCTGCTTGCCATTCCTAAACGAGCTGTTTGTTTCCATGTTAATATTCCAGCTGCTGTCACTTCACTGCTAGGCTGATCACATCATAATTTTGCTTTTATACCAACCCTCGCTGCAGCTCCTCTTGTCCCTTGCAAGAGAAAAAAACCCAATCACTGCCAGATCTCAGGAAATTGATTAAGTGGCTCTCCTTATGAAATTGGTGCTGATTTATGAGAATTATTCTCAAAGCTGGGATGAGGAATAATCTGTGTCCCACTGATTGGGCTAAGCCCTAATGCAGCAAATTCCTGGTGTGTATTCATTCCCAGGCACCATGATTGATTTTAATGGCTTCAGTGCCAATTGGTGTTGGTGTTGCTGTGGAGATCTTTTAAATCAGTTTATTATGTACACCAAAACTCCCTTGTAGTAGAGGGAGACTTTCCAGAAGAGCATGTAGTGACAGGACAATGGGGAATGGCCTTAAGCTGGAAGAAGGCAGGACTAGATTGGATATTAGGAAGAAATTGTTCCCTGTGAGGTGGGCAGGCCCTGGCACAGGGTGCCCAGAGAAGCTGGGGCTGCCCCTGGATCCCTGGAAGTGTCCAAGGCCTGGCTGTTTGGGGCTCTGGACCACCTGGGATAGTGGAAGGTGTCCCTGCACATGGAAGGGAGGTTGGAACTAAGACTTTCTTTAAGGTCCCTTCCAACCCAAACCATTCTTCACCTGGCTGCTGCCTTGGTGAAGGAAAGGGAATCTTGAGTGCAGAGCTGTGCTGCAATTACAAATCCCTGTAATTTGCCTCACACATCATGTTTAGATAGTTTCCAACACGCTTGGAGCTGTCACTTGGCCTTGCAAGTTTCTCTGAGGTGCCTGTCTGACATCTCTCAGGATCTGGCACATCCATCTGTGCTGGCACTTCCATACCTCGATGCCCATCTGCTGAAGTTGCAGTGGTTGCTGCAAGGCTGGCACTTCTTCAGGCACAACAGCTGACTCAGGGCCTCTTCTCCAGTCCCTCCTGAAAGGCATGAAAGGTACGGATATCCCTCCTTGGCTGCTCCAGTAGTTTCGCATAAGAAGCATTCACAGAAGTGATACAAAGCTTCTGTGTAATTAACAATCTGTTTTAACCACTAAAAAGCTGCACACACCTCTGCGAAAAACACGTTAAAGGCAAAAGAAACCCAAAAACTCTTTTTTTTTTCCTTTCCAGGCAGCAAAGAGGTAACACCTCTTGCTGTTGCAAGCAAAACTGAGCTTAGAGAAAAACCCATGTTAAGTGAAGTGCCTTTAAATGCCATAACAGCATTTACTGATGGCTCCAGGAAAACACACAAATCAGTAATAACATGACATGGCCAAACAACTAAAACATGGGAATCAGACATTCAAACAGTCAAAGGTTCTCCTCAAACTGTCGAAGTAGCAGCAGTAGTTAGAGCATTTCAGCTATTTCAGGAGCCTTTCAATCTAATTATAGATTCTGCTTATGCAGCTAATGTAGCTAAAAGAATAGAAGGATCAGTCTTAAAGGATGTTAAGACATCCTCAACCAGAAAATCTTAAATTAACAAACCAAAACCACTACAGCTACAATTGCAGTTTGTCAGTGCTTGCAGTCCTTCTGTTCCAAATATTGGTGGATTTTTGTATAGCTTTGCCTCACATGTGCCCTGGCATTCTCTGAGACCCAAATCAAGGGCCAGGCCTCCTTAACATCACCATTTTCACACTCTGTGCCATCCCATAATTTATCTGCACCAGATGAAAGCCACAATCTTATTCCACGTGTTTTTCCAACTGATGGTTTACCAGTGGGGCTACTGATTACTTGTGCAAATGTCATTTTATAGCATATTTCAGATGTAGTTAACAAAGCAAACTATGATTTAGAGTAAATAATTGTTCTGTTTAAGAACACTGTTTTCTAGTAAACTCTCCTGCAGCAAAATTAGAATATGGAGGGTAGGGAAAAACCAGTGTCATTTCAGTCAGAAATCGTATTTTGATGATCCTTGGGGGTCCCTTAAACTCAGAATTTTCTGTGACTCTCTGATTCTGTAATTTGTCATTGATGTGGATGTTTCTCTGCAAGTTGTGAATTTTTAACAATGTAATGAGACAGCTGCTTCAGTGTATTTATGGCAAATATAAAATATCTGGCTCTTCTCTTGATTTGTTTTTAGTTGCTCAGTGTTTTTCCTGAATTTTTTTTCATAAATTCCACCCCACGTTCTAATCATGGTCCATTTTCTTACCAGAGAGACAGACCCTTGACTTTTTAATGCTGAAACTGGTCCCTCAGCTTTAGAGCAGTCACATCCAGTTGGAAAGTCTTTTCTGTCACTTTTACCACTTGATTAAAACATCCTATTCCTTATTTTTCCTATTTCTACAGCATGCAATATTCTCCAAATGGCTCTATATACCATGTGCAGATGGAGACATACAGCTGTCTCAACCCCTTCAGTGGCCTGAAACACATGGAACACTTCAGGGTGAATCTCATGTCCTAAAATAAACTACCTTGAACTGCTTTTCTCTGTATTGGTACTTTTTATAGATACAGAAGAAATTGCTGCTTGGACTTTCCAGAGCCACAGGCTGCATTCCTGAGGACCTTCTCTTTGCTAAGGCCTTTCAGGATCTGCTTTCATGCAAGGATTTCTGTGGTTTCGTTTGTTTGGTTTGGTTTTTTAAACTTTCTGAATAACCTGGAGCAACTTTTTAAGAGTTACTGTGAGATGATTTGCATGGAGTGTATCAAATTCACCTGCAGCCTGTGTTCTACACCATCGAGCCCTGTTCACAACAGTGAGGATGCAGCTGTTGAGGCACTGAGCTGTTCCCCAGGTCAATAACTCATGGTCACATTCTCAGAATGGCCTTAGGGCTGAAGGAAGGTAGGGTTTCAATACATATTTGGAAGAAATTCTTTACTGTGAGGGTGGTGAGGATCTGGCACAGGTTTCCTGAAGGTGTGGCTGTCCCTGGATCCCTGGAAGTGTGTAAGACCAGGCTGGATGTGGCTCTGATCAGCCTGCTCTAGTGGAAGGTGTCCCTGCCCATGACAGGGGGTTGGAACAGGATGGTCATTAAGGTCCCTTCCAACCCAAACCATTCCATGATTTGCCAGGCTCCCTGCCCTGAGATGGGCATTTCTAGGGCTGCCTGCACCTCTCTCCCATCTTGCTGACCTGGGCAATGCCTGCACAACCCCAAGGCCTTTTTGGGGGGAGCACCTGACTGCTGCGCCAGCACGAAGCCCCTCAGAGACCCCTCGGATGCAGTGGGAATTCCCCCCAAACCAGACAAGCAGCCGCTACCACAGGCGGTGCTCGGGAGCCACCGGCAGCCACATCTGTGTCCCCACTATGGCTACTGCCCTTGGGGACACGAGTAAAACATCTTCAAAGGTGCCCTGGCAGAGCCCTTCCTCCGGGATCACTGCATCAGTTAGGCTGGAAAACACCTCTGAGATCATCAAGTCCTCCATGATGATCTCCACTCATGGCTCTGAGTGACACATCCAGTCTCTTCAGGGACAGTGACTCCAGCACGCCCTCAGCAGCCCATTCCAATGTCTAATCCCGTGTTCTGTGAAGAACCTCTTCCTCATGTCCAACCTAAACCTCCCCAGGTGCAGCTCCAGGCCATTTTCTCTCGTCCTGTCCTGTTTGCCCGGGAAGAGGCTGACTCCCACCTGGCTACAACCTGTCGGGAAGCTGTAGAGAGTGACAAGATCATCCCTGAGCCTCCTTTTCCCCAGGCTAGACACCCCCAGCTCCCTCAGCCGCTCCTCACAGCACTCCTGCTCCAGACCCTTCACCACATCCCTTACCCTTCTCTGGACACGCTCTGTCACACGAATGTCCTCCCTGAACTGAGGCCACCAGAACTGGACACGCTCTCTGGAGGCCCTGTGGGTAAACCCTGGGTGTTCCCCCCGGGCTTCCCTCAGCGATCCGGCCGGGCATTGCCGGACATCGCCGGACATCGTCAGACTTTGCTGGACATCGCCGGACACTGTCAGATACTGGCGGACATTGACGGACATCTCCGGACATCGTCAGACATTGCCGGACATCGCTGGACACTGTCAGATACTGGCGGACATTGCCGGACATCTCCGGACATCACCGGACACTGTCAGATACTGGCGGACATCTCCAAACATCTCTGGACATCGCCAGACATTGTCAGATTTTAGCGGACATCTCCGGACATCGCCGGACACTGTCAGATACTGGCGGACATCGCCGGACATCGCCGGACATTGTCAGATACTGGCGGACATTGTTGGACATCTCTGGACATTGCCGGACACTGTCAGATACTGGCGGACATCTCCAAACATCTCCGGACATTGCTGGACACTGTCAGATACTGGCGGACATCTCCGGACATCGCCGGACACTGTCAGATACTGGCGGACATTGCCGGACATCTCCGGACATCGCCGGACATTGTCAGATACTGGTGGACATTGCCGGACATCTCCGGACATCTCCGGACATCGCCGGACATTGTCAGATACTGGTGGACATTGCCGGACATCTCCGGACATCTCCGGACATCGCCGGACATTGTCAGATACTGGTGGACATTGCCGGACATCTCCGGACATCTCCGGACATCGCCGGACATTGTCAGATACTGGCGGACATCTCCGGACATTGCTGGACATTGTCAGATACTGGCGGGCATCTCCGGACATTGCCGGACATCCTCGGACATCTCCGGACATCCTCGGACATTGCCGAACATCCCCGGGCGCTCCGGCGCTGTTCGGAGTCGCCAACGCCCCCGCGCTGACCAATCAGCGCTCGCCGCGCCGCTCCCGCCCCTCCGGGAGCGGCCGGGGCGGGGCCGGGGCGCGCGGGGGGCGGGGCCGCGGCTCGCGGGCTCCTCTTAAACCCCGCGCATCCTCCGCACCTTCATCTTCCTCCTCTTCGTCATCATCATCTTCACCCTCCTCCTCACCCTCATCCTCCTCACAGGCACCGTCCCCACCGTCCCCGCAGCGGCGGTGTCCTGGGCAGCGTCCGGATCGCGCGGGTGAGGTGGCGGCCGGAGCGGAGCGGAGGGCTGGGCGGGGGCCGCCGCATCCCGATGGCCGCAGGTTGCATCATCCGCGGCAGCGGGATGTGGGGGGTGAGAGCCGGGGGTGGCCGTGCCCCTCATCCCAGAGGGGATGGGGGATGGAGGGCTGTGGATTGCCCTCAGAGGCGTTGGAGTCTCCCCGGGTGAGGACATTCCAGAACCGTCTGGATGCGATCCCGTGCCATGTGCTCCGGGATGGCTCTGCTGGCGCAGGGAGTTCGGACCAGGTGCCGCTCTCCAGATGTGGTCCCTTCCAGCCTGAGCCGTTCTGTGGCTCTGTGCTGGGCTTCTCTTTCGGTTTTGCAATGAAGGAAGCGGCAGCTGCGGGCGAGGGGAGCCCCGGGGCCGCGCCGGGCGCCGCTGGCTCCGCTGCGGACGGGCCGGGGGGTGCCCGGAGCAGAGGTGGGCTCTCTGCTTTTCCTACAGGCTCACAGGATGAGTTTGTGCCGGTTGGGTCTCTCTCGGGGTTTGGCTCTCCAGCTGCTCTTGGCTCGCTGCCCATCGTTCTCGAGGGTGCCGTGAGGTTCTCCTGCAAGGTGTCTTTGGCGAGTCTGGCTGATGCGCTGGACCACGAGGCTTATTTTTTACGTTTGATTTCACGTATTACCCCCTCCCCAGTTGGGAGGGATCTGAACTTGAGTAGGACCCTGAGGGAGCTGTTCAGCAGCAGCGTTGATAATGCTCCCGCTCTCTTGGAGCAGCCGCAGCTTCAAAGACGAGCGATCCTTCTGCTCCCGGTTGAGAATCCGCTCTGCCGTGCATCTCTGTGCTCCCGGAGCTTTGGGAGCGCCGGGCCCCGTTCCAGCAGAGTCGCTCTCCCCTGCCAGCAGTGTGTTTGCTGATGTGAGGCGCTGAGCTCCGTGCTCCGCCACGCTTGCGCTCTGGAGAGGCGGAAAAACACCGAGCGTGGAGGCAGGGAACGTGGGGACCCTGTGTGCGAGGGGACAGCGATTCCCTGGGGAGCTGGGACCTGCTCGGAGCCTGCTGCTGCTCTTCTCTGCTCACATCAGCACTGATGAACTGGGGTCTGGGTGCCAGTGGGTTTTAGGTGCCAGTCCTGGGGTGTTAGCACTCAGCATCCTTCTCCAGAGCAGCTGGTGGCCCTTGGTGCCCTGCCATACCGTGTGTGTGAGCACCCAGCTTCCCTGACGCTGCTTCTAACGAGGTGGTGGCAGCCAGGGGCAGGAGTGACCCATGTCCTGGGGCGTGCAGGCTCAGGGACTCGCCGAGCTGGCGCTGGCAGCAGGGCAGCCTGCCAGGGTGGCTGCCATGGGCTGGCCCCTGGCCTGTGGCCTGCCTGTGAGCGCAGGAACCAGGCACGCTGCTCCTGGCTGCCCTGGGGGATCCTGCTAAAAGCTCCACAGGTGCAGCCAGAGCGATGGCAGCTGGTCTTTCCCACAAAATACACATCAGGGAAAAGCTGCCTTCCTGCCCAGCTCTCTGCCAGCCTTTATCAGAGATCCCAGGGCTAGCAAAACTTGCCAAGCCTTGCAGGAGGCAGCAAAATGCTGGGGAAGGGCTGCTGTTCTTCTGCCTGTCTTACGGAGCTGGTCAAAAACTGAGAGCAGCTCCCTCTTTTTGTCCTGCTGGGCAACTTGTTTAATCTCTGAGCATCTGTCACCCTACCTGGAGTCCTCCTCTCCCTGAGCTTGGTGGGCTGGGCAGATCAAGAGCGCTGCTGCAGCGTTGGTCCATCTCTGTGTGCTCAGGAGGGGGGAACTAGAAGCAGGGAAAGAAATACTGAAAGCTTCTGACTGCAGCAGGTAAAAATGCAGATAAAGCATTCTCCACTTTTTTCTCTAATGCTGCTGTGCTCCTGAAGACATCAGTCTTCACACTTACTACGTGAGCCCAAGCAGGGCTAGAATGAACGGGAAATGGAGCTGTCAGACACCTGTGTGAGGGCTGCAGGCACAGCTTCCCTTCTCTGGGGGCACAGCAAACTGAACACTCCCCCCGTCTCCCTGGCTGATTTCTAGAATAACTATTACCACAGCAGCAGAAGATGCTTTGCTGCCGCAGTTTAATCTTTGCAGTCTTACAGAGGTGAGGGCACTAAAGAACTGCCCCTTTCCTTCCAGAAAGTTCTGAGTGTGCCAGTCTGGCTTTTGGAGAGTTATCATCGAGAGGATGTGCACGTGATCACCTGCTCTGTAAGAGAAAATGGAAACAAGACTTTGGATTCTTGAAGGATCTCCTCCTAGAGCCAGATGTTAATTCATTCCCTGGTTACTTCAGATCACTTGATCTCTCCTGGCCCAGGAGGGATGGCTGCTCCTGAGGAGCACACACCCACCCTCGCAGAAAAACCACAGCAGCAAAACAACCCAAATGTTTGACTTTCTCCTTAATTTGTTCCATCTATGGTGTTTCCAAAGGCTGGATAGCTGCTCCTGAGGAAGTGGCAAGCACACACACACACTCACAGAAAAACCTCAGCAGCAAAACAACCCGAATGTTTGTCTTTCTCCTTAATCTGTTCCATCTGTGGTGTTTCCAAAGGCTGGATGGGTGCTGCTGCATCTGGTTACCTACAGAGATACCCCGTGGTGGTCAGGCTGAGCAGACAGCTGTTCTGCAGTGGTTTATTTGTACCTGCTTGACATCATCAACAACAACATCACTTCCCTTATTCCTGCAGCAGAGTGGAATTCTGTCTCTGGTCCCTGCCCGAGCAGTCCCCCCGGGGCCATCCCTGTGATTCAGCTCTTCCACACAGCTCCATCCGTGCTCCAGGCCAGGCTCAGCTCATCTGGCTGCTGCACAGGGGAGGTTTGAACGGTGCCGTGCGTTAGTGCTGATACCACACGCTGTGCACAGCCTGGAAACTGCAGCTCCTGACTCACCTGTGCACCGAGTTCAGCTCAGGCTGCTCAGGATTTCACTCACTGGCCCTCACTCCTGTTCTTGAGGAGCTCAGAAATGGTTTAAGTCTTGTGCTCCCTGTGGATTTGGACCCAGGGGTGTGAGCCTTGTCCATGAGACTTTCTGGATCTCATCCCTCTGTCCCACTCCCCTTTGTGACTTAGGTTTAAATGGCTTTGTAAATTATCTTTCTGATTATTTTTTTTTTTTTTTTGCCATGTGTGATCTGCAGATAGAATGGCAGGACCTAGTCAGGCTTTTCTAGTTAGACTCTACCCACACTCCCAACTGGTTATGGGAGTGTTCCCCTTTACAGGAAAAGTAAATTCAGGCTGACAGAATTTTTTTCCTAAAGATGGGCAGCTCTTCTTGTAGCTTATCTCCCTTGGCCTCTGCTGAGCAGTGGTCAGCTGCAGCTGCAGAGTTGCCATCCTCCTGTCCTGCTTCCCCAGAAAAAAAATGAGATTTTGGGCCTGTAGGGAGGATTAGGGTGGGGATTTGGATGTCCTAGACCACGTCTGACCCCATTTTGCTGAGGTTGTGTCACCTAGGGCTGTAAGAAATTAATTATGTTGCTTAAGGTTTGTATTTGGTGACAGGATTTTTAGCTTTTTGTCCCTCTCCTTATTTTTGTTCAGAGTTGAAGCCCCATTATTGAAGCTTTGATCAAACATCAAGTATTGCCATCGTGAAAAGATGAGAGAATCTCACAGCTTATTTCAGGGCAATAAATACAGCTTTTTCTCAGTTTCTGCTCTTCAAGAAGTAATGGGAATTGCTGTTAGTAAATTATTAATTTTTTTTGCCTTACAATAAAGGAAATGAGATGCTATTGCTTTGCCCAGGCTAGAAGGCAGCTTTTTGAGAGCCATCTTAATTTCTTTCCTGCCATCAATACAAAGAACAAATACTGTAAACCTCTTATTTTTTTTTTTCTGCAATGAATTTCTCCCTCTTTCATCTCAGTTTTTTGGACACTCTTGAAAAGACACCGAGAGTGTCTTAAAGCTTTCAAAGGTTTTGTGCTCCTATTTTATGATAACTTGGAAGCAGAAAAAAATTTTAACTTTTCCTGTTTCTAAACCCTTGCTGCTCTTCTCCTGTATTTTGAAATTATTTGACCCTTTGGCAGCAAGGTCCCTTTTTAGCTGGACTTTGTCAATATTGTGAGTGTTACCTGTGGCACAGGCAGTCACTGTCTGTGTCCAGTGTTTCGTGTCTGAGGGACCACGTGCCTCATAGGAAACCTTGAAACTCCTCCAGTATTTTTCCTTTCCAAAAAAAACCCCAAAAAACCCCACACTGGTACTCTGGACTGTGAACCAGAATATCCTAGAAAGAGAAATGAAGGCTGGGTTTCACTCTGGAACTGGGAGTAAGCTGATTTCTGGTAGCAAAGACAGGTTGGTGTTAGATTTTGTGTATTTATGGGATCTTTGCTTTTTTTAGGCTGGTGTCTCTCATTCTAACCCTGGTCAGTAGTCTGTGACGGGTTACAATCCATCTGTGACAGGTTACAATCCATCTTGGCTCTTGGGCATGTATTAGCTGATCAAATAGAATTGTATCTTTTTGGTGGCACGGAAATCTTTTTGTCTTGGAGGGAAATGATTTCAAGTCTTAGTCTGGAAAGTTGATCTTTTCAGAGGTTTGGGTTTTTTTTTTCCCTAGAGGAGAGCAGTTTGAATGCTTTAGGCTTTGGAGTGCCCAAGGCAGCAGTGGTTAGTGGCCTGTGTTAACTTGCAGGATCAAATACTAAAGGTCACTGGTGCTGTGATCCAGATTTTTTTTTCCAGTTTTCTCAACTCTGTGAGATCTTCAATATGTGTTTTGTGTGCATCTCCAGGAGGATGAGGCCAGGGACCTTTCCCAGCAAAATTCAGTAATGGAAAGAGCTGAACCTTGCTGCAAAACAGTGATGAGGAAAACAAATATTAGGGGAAAAAAACACCTCATGCTTTCCAAGATTTCAGCCAGATTTTCATCTTTAATTGATAGGAAGCAGCCAGGCTCTGTGAACAACTGGTAGGAGGAATGAACTTACTGTTTTGTGTTTACTAATTTCTGGAGCTAAAAGCTGCTAGAAGCACGAAGTGTTTGCCGTGTGTGTTTTATGCAGCACCACTGAAGCTGTGCATGAACACTAACTAATTTTGGGCAGGAACTTGTGAGATTTTGCTCTCCTTGAGGGTGGAGAGGCCTCTGTTCCTGGATAAAGTCTTCTCCAAAGTTGTGTACAGGGTCTTCCAGGGACAGCACTGTGAAGCCCTTTCACCCTTTGTGTCTCTAGGACAGTATTTCCTGTGAACTGAAGTATTTCCTATTACTTTTTGTGGTTTTCAAGCTCCTGGAGTTGCAGAAGGTCAGATAAAAGATGTTTTGTGCTTTCTGTGGAGGAAGGGGCAGAGGGAAGATAAAGTAATGCAGGAGGGACAGGGTCAGGGCACCCCCCATCAATCCTGCTCAATACCTCTGCTGCATGATTTATTTTTAATCCTCTTTATAGAAGTTATCTTCACTTTGTTTTGCAGCTTCTTTTTTTCCCCCTATGAAAAAGATGTGTGTGGTTTGCCCCTGTGAGAGAGTTTCCTGATAGTTTGGTCTTTTTTTTTTTTTTTTTTTTCTTCCAACTTTTATGATCTGCAGCTTTGAAGAGGATTCCAATCTTGTGACCCACAGCAGTTGTTCTCCTGAAGAAAATCCAGTTTTCTGTGCCACCACCCCTACCAAAAACCATGGAGAAGTTTGTACCAGAAAGGCCTGTTCCTGTCTCTAAGGTACTCCCAGGTCTTTGGGGAATACTTGTTTCTTAATCAGGTTAAGCAATATTTCTTATCAATTTATAAATTGTCTTATCAAAGACATTTATTTATTTACATATATATATATATATATATATATATATATATATATATATATATATATAAAATTATAAAATACTGCCTAAATTAACTGGTTTGTTCCTTACTTGTTATGTCTAAAGGCTGGCTTTCCAAAATGTTGTTTCAGAATGATAACATGTGTTGAAATAAAGAGTTACTGAAGCAGAGGCCCAAGAGAGCTCTGGAAAGTTCTGGATTCCCCCCCCCCCGACACACACACCCTATTCAAGGGATGAATAAATAAAAATAAATAAAATAAACTGAAGGGATACTGGAGTGAAAGTGCAGGCTGAACAAGGGGAGACGTTTCCATTTTTACCAGAAGCTCTGTGGCTGGAGAACTTTCCAGGGAAGGGCCAAGACAGAGAGGTTTCAAGGCCAGGTTGGACAGGGCTCTGAGCTGGAGGAAGGTGCTGCTGAAACCTTCCTGGAAGAGTTCTCTGTGACCACTCAGCCATGCAGAGTCTTCTGGCACAGTTTTCTAATAAGTCACCAAGCAGCCTCACTGTGTTCCAGTCTGCTTGGAGTGGGGAGGTTTTATTTCAGAGAGCTTTTGGTGTGGGAGGGGTGTCTCCCATGAGAATAGTCCTGGGTTTTTGGTTTTTTTTTGTGTCTGTGCAGGCTGGTTACAGTGAGCCAGGTGTGTTTAAATTATCTTTGTGTAGAGCACTGTGGTCAGCTTTTGCTCCCAAACTTGCAGTGCAGGTTCTCATGTTGGTGATAAGGATTTGTCAAATCAAGATGATGCTGAAACTCTTCCCCATCCTCACAGCACTATGGAAACATCAACTCCTTTTTTCTTTTCCCTCTTTTCTCTTCCTTCTCCCTCCCCCAAGAATGAAATCCCGACTCTTCCTTCCCAGAAGAAGCCAGATACCAACTCATGCCCTCATGCACCTGCCAAGTATTTTGTCTCTGGTGGGGTGGACGCTGAGAACTGCAAGGCAAATGAGAAGGAGAGGCAGTGGATCCGCCCTGATACACCCAGCAAATGCACCTGGAAGCTTGGGAAGCCCCTCTCTGCCTCCCCCCATCATCATGCCACCCTGTAAGTGTTACCTTATTTGCTGATTTTCAGCACAAATCCAGCTCTGATTAATCCGTGTTTTGGATCAAGGACTTGGTGTTGTGAGTTTGGATCCAGTGGATATTCCTCTGAGCTAAAATAGCTAAAACAACCAGCCTGATAAAGGATGTGGTGTTATCAGTTGTGGGTTTCTCTGGGTCTGGATT